>NC_068986.1:34771283-34787251 GCF_001194135.2 Octopus bimaculoides | reverse complement strand
AATAAAGTCTTAGAACACTGGAAAAGTGGGACTGTTGAAGCTCTAAGATGGTTTACAGTATGTATTGTCCATATAGCAGCAGTAGTAGTAGGAGTAGTAACTTTCCTTGATTTTGTAAATGAACAATCTGGTGCATCTATTTTCATGGCCTATCAATGTATACAGTGAGTTTCTTTGCCCTAGGTGTCAGGAAGACACTCAGCAAGAAATGGAAACAAACTTGAAGAAGGAAGAAAAACTACTGCTGCTGCTGCTGCTACTACTACTACTACTACTAATAATAATAATAATAATAATAATAATAATAATAGGTGTTAACGCCCGGTCTGGGAATCGAAACTGCGATCCTATGACCGCGAGTCCGCTGCCCTAACCACTGGGCCATTGCACCTCCACGTGTGCATAGTAAGGCAATTATATCGATCCCCTAGTACTTGACTGGTACTTATTTTATCAGTCCCAAAAAGGGTGAAATGTAAAGTTGACCTCAGCAGGATTTGAACCCAGAATATAGAGATCCAGAAGTAACATCGCTAGCACTTTTGTCCAACACACTAACTATTCTGTCAGCTCACAGCCTCCTAGAAGTAAATAATTAAAAAACACTGCAGAAAGCATTTTTGTTTGGTGGTCTACTGTGTCTGTCATATTTTACTACTACTACCGCCACCACCACCACTACCACCGCTGTTGCCGCCACCACCACCACCATCATCACTAACTACTATTGATAATGATATTTCCGATAACAATAAATAAAAGAATAAGATTTAAATAATGAGTAACACAAGTTAAGAGATTTTTAGGGAGATTAAAGGCTCAGAATGTAATAAAAACACAAGGGTTGGCAAAATTTCTGCAAGAGAGGAGCAAGCCTTACTGCCAAGTATATATACAAACTCTTAAATAAAACTGAGAGGAATTTAATGCCAATTAAGATTTAATTGTCCTGAAATATTACTTCTAAAGCTGAGACTTATAGTATTTGCTAACATCATCATCAGCATCACCAAAAACTGCTAGCTAGCACTATATGAACAAGTTTTCTCTGAGATGAGACTGTGATACAGTTTCAGTTCCTGGTCAGAGCCATGTGCCAACACTTACATCAACTTGGGCCAACAAGAGGAAGTCTACATGTGGTCAGCTGATGTGCTAGAAATAACAGCTTAACTTTCTTTAAGTTAATATGCTGCTGAGTGTGATTTAAGGAACAAGTTTGCATTGCAGTCACATAGTTTTGGGCCCAGGCCTACAATATGGCACCTTGGATATTTTCTTCTATAATATTAGGTTTACCTCAACCAATGCCTTTTGAGTAAAATTTGGGACATGCAAACTATATGGAACCTCCACCCCAACCCCCAAGTACATACACATCCCCATTGTGCATTCTCTCCGGGTGGGCTGGCATAGAAAATGGTCAGCTAAAATACTTAGACATATGGTCAAGGTGTGTGTGTGTGTGTGTGTGCATTAATTGGTAGTAAGTACACACTATTTTGTTTTGCAATCATAATATATACCAAGTTTACTACTAAAGGTTTACAAGTCAATATTGTGCCTTGCTTTTTGTGTCAGCAGTGCAATGTTCTATAGAATACAGAGCCAGCATTGCAAGTTACAGCATTTCAACTCTGCAGTTCCCATGACATGCAAACAAGTCAGCATCTTCGGACAAGTCAAACCCGGAGATAGAAATATTTTTTTTTATGGAAATTAAAAAAAAAATGTGTACAGATATTAGAGTAGTGTAATGTGTTTTTCACCCAGTCTGATTTGCCTGAGTGGCAGCTAAATGTTATGGAAACACCAGTGTAGCAGGTCACTGGACCAGCTACATGTGCACACACACATACACAGAGACCCATATAGTTGTAATTGCTGTAGTTTAGTACCTGACCAAACTGGGGCTTGTGAGCAAATGTATATCAGCCATGACCATCCCATCATTTTATACTGAACTATGTCATCCTAGATACATACATCTTCCTCACTATGACAATAAGAGTGTGACCTGAAGGACCATGAGATACCTGGTCCCTGCCTTTATTGGCTTGCAACAGGTGTCAGCAATTATAGTACAATCACAGTTGTCTTCTTTTAATTACTAACATGCTAACAAAATCAAACAGACAATCATTTCTACCATCCAGTTCAATAAGACTGAATACCAGTAATATACTAAGTTTGTTTCAATTGGATATATACAACTATAACTAAGAATGCATCAATAAATATTATTAGCACTCAATAAATGAAGTGAATAAGGTCCGAACAGCCTAAGACTTCTAGCTTCTGGGTTCTCCAAAACAATGAATTTATATCCTCTTACAAGTGATGCAATCAGCCCCACAATTTGTGTTTCACTTAATTCTACTTGCTTGAGGCAGTATTCTTTAATTAAGAAATCATCATCGTTACCATAATTATTATCAGAGCAAACAGAAGCCATTTTCATACTTAGGATAGAGAAATCCTATAAAATTCAGATATTTGGCTTTTCTTGCCTAAATTTTAGAATGAGAAGAACATCTGGACAATTTTGTGATAATTACTAATTCAGAAGTATTATATGGCCGTTTTAAAGAAGCATGATAGAAGAGTGGCAGAACAATGGAAAGAGTATACAGAAGGGTAAGAATTAAATAAGTGATAGTCAAAAGTAAAAGGAAGTTAGGTATGGATATGTACATTCTTTTCAACGATTTCAGTTACTGGATCACGACCAAGCTGGAATACTGCCTTCTGCAGATGTCAAATGAGATAGAGAAATACGGAGAAAAAGAAATGTTATGTACACTGAGAGGGAGAGAAGAAAACACTGGTGAAGTTAATAAATTCTGAAAAGGTTTTTGCTCGTTAAGTATCATTATTATATTAAGGCAATGATTAATATAATTAATATAATTAATCACATTCAGAATTAATTTAATCACTTCTACTTTCCTTCAAAAATTCGTGTGTTGGTATCTAAGTCACAAGGCCTGTAATTTCCAGAGAAGAAGCTCAGTCAATGTAATTGACCCCCGCCGGCAAAATACTTTAGCTAGTACTTTATGTTATCGACCATGAAAGGACGATGGGGAAAACTGACTTCAGTATGACTTGAACTCAAACACAAAGAATCAGAAAAGATCCAGCAAGGTATTTTCTGCAATGCTCAAATGATTCTACCAACTCACTGTAATAACAATAATAATAATGATGGTTTCAAATTTTGGCACAGTTTCGGGGCAGGGGATAGGTCAATTACATTGACCCCAGTGTTCAACTGGTACTTCAGAATTTGAACTCAGAACATGAAGATAGATGAAATGCTGTAAGCATTTTATCTGACATGCTAACAATTCTGCCAATAATAATAATAATAATCCTTTCTACTATAGGCACAAGGCCTGAAATTTTGCAGGAGGGGGTCAGTCAATTACATCAAGCCCCAGTGCTTAACTGGTACCTATTTTGTTGACCCTGAAAGGATGACAAAGTTGACTATAATGATGAAATAATTATAACAACAAATATTCTGCTACATGCCACAGATTTGCTTGTCAGTCGCTTGACCGTAACCAGTTGAGCATGTCCCTTGGTGGCTGACGATATATGTATCTCTGATCATGAGCAGAAGTAGTGGGGGAGCATCATAGCCATGTGTTGAGAGGAATTCTTTGGGTTTGGATAATTCACCTCAGGAAACATGGGTGTTTTGCTCAACATCCTTAAACAACCCTCATTCAGGGACCTTTTGAGTGAGATGGGCTACTCAACCTGAAGAAAATTCTAATAGGCCCCCACCAGCAAGGTCATGCACTGTTTATCTTGATATGAGAGCACCATGTCACGCACAAATGGTTGTGATGCCTGTGCCTGGTGTACCCTTATCAGATGGGTGGTCATGATGGGTATATTGGGCTTTGTATATTTGTATCCTAGTATCACTTTGATGACATGCACTGCTCTCTCATTCAATAATAATAATAATAAAAATAATAGGCACAAGACTTGATACTCTGGGGAGGGTACCAGTTGATTATATCTACCCCAGTCCTCAACTGGTACTTATTTTCAAGACCCAGAAATGATGAAAAGCGAAGTCAACCTCTGTGAAATAATAATATTTATTATGCTTTCCAACAGTTTTATGCAAAATTTATGTGCAGCAACAAGTGCACTTTGCATGTGTGTATCTGTGTGTGCATACATTTGTGTATACAGCAATGTCTTTTGAAGGATGTTTACACCAAATCTGCATTGCTGTGGAGTTTGTTGCGGTAGCCAAAATATCCCATTAAGCCAGTTGCAAGTTCCAGTTCTCACTTGGCTTTGCTTAACGCCATACGTAATATTCTTACACTTCTCATCTCTCTGCTTGTAGGAATCTTAAATTTTAAGACTACATAAGAAAGTGTTACTTATTATTATTATTATTATTATCATTACCATCATCATGGCAGAATCAACAGTGTTGAATAAAATGTCTGGAGGTATTTGGTTACATTCCTTTAGCTCTGAGTTCAAATTCTGAAGGAGTTCCACTGTACCTTTCATTCCTGCTTTAGTCAATAAAACAGACAGCATTTAGTACTACAGTTAATTAAAACTGACTACACTCCTCCCCAAAAATGTGTGACTTCTTATCAACGTTAGAATTTATAATTACTATACAATTAGAATAGGGTAAGTGACAGACTAAGTACCTCAAAGCATTCCGTATATAATCGTGCCAATGTTCTAGGTTCAAGTCTCTCATGAGTTGACTCTGTCTTGCATTCAAGGAAGAGAGAAGGGTATCCTGGTGAAGGAAGTACCAAACATGTCAATTCAAGTTAATCTACCCCTTTACTATACATTTATGATCCTCTGTTAAACACATGTAAGAACTTAACAGTGGTGTTGGGGTTTGGATAATTCATCTCTGGAAGCATGGGTGTTTCATTCAACATCCTTAAACAAGCCTTATTCAGGGACCTTTTGAGCAGCATGGGCTACTCGACCTGAAGAAAATTCTAACTGGGCTCCACCTATAAGGTCATGTGCTTTTTATCTTGTTGTGCACATATGGTTGTGATGCACGTGCCTGGTGTACCCTTATCAGACGGGTAGTCATGATGGGTATACTGGGCTTCGTATATTTTACTCCAGTGTCACTTTGATGTCATGCACTGCCCTCTCACTCAACAATAATAATAACAACAATAATAATAATAATAATAATAACAATAATAATAATGATGATGATGATGATGATGATGATGATGATGATGATGATGATGATGATGATAACAATAATCTTTTCTACTAAATGCACAAGGCCTGAGATTTTGGGGGATGGGACTAGTCAATTATATTGACCCCAGTGTTTCACTGGTACTTAATTTACTGACCCAAAAGGATGAAAAGTAAAGTCAATGTTCGTGGAATTTGAACTCAGAACACAAAGACGGACAAAATACCACTAAACATTTTCCCCCAGCATGCAAACAATTCTGTGAGCTTGCCACCTTGATACAATAATAGTAACAAACAAGGCCTCGAATTTTAAAGGAAGAATATATATTCTATCATATCAACCTCAGTACTTGATTGATGCTTATTTTCCTGACTCTGGAATGACAAAAAGCAAAGTTGACGTTTGTATTTTGTCCTTCTTGAGTATAACAACACTGCTACAACACTTCTCAAACACTACAACACTACAGAATATGACATAAAACCCTTTTTGACATAAAACCCTTTTTCTTTTTTGAAATGGTAGAAGGATTCATCATCTTAGCCATATTTTTTCAATACAAACCTATGCGATTTCCCCATACCTTCTTAAAATATACCTACAGTTTCACATGCAGGTGATATTCTATTCACAATACTCCACTGTTCTCTAGACACAATTAGCTGCACAACACTGCCAAATACTACACTGACAAGCTAGAAGCCTGATTCCAAAACAACAGGCAAAGTGGCACCTACCATATTTACTTCTCAATCGACAACAGAACATCAAATTATAAACCAGCAATGACTTTCAACAACAGAAGATATAGAAAACAGGAAAAACAATGCATAATCATACATACTACAATCAGAGACACATTTTTTTGGCCAACAAAGTAACAACAACAATGGTGCACGTGCAACACATGAAATTTATTATAGACATGTATACCAACATTGCCAGACTCCTTAAAAACATAATGAATAATAATGATAATATAAAACAACACACTATATATCATCACAGATTGTATTCAGACAACACCCATAGACCATCTACACACACAACAAAACCCAAAACTAAAGATGTGGATATGTGAAGAGCACAGTTTGGTGCTGTTGCTATAACACACCTTAACCTTCATGGTCTCTAGTCACTACAGGGGGGGAAACAAATTACATAATCACATCCAAATACCCAGACATGTTCACAATACCTCACAACACTACTACAACAGCATCTTTTCCACTAACCTCAGTAACGGTAAAACCTGCACGTACATGTAAATATACCATAACTGAAACAAAAGTTGTTGGGGGTCAGGTCTCGTCATTTGGCCAACTACCCGGGTGCCATAGAACGTGAATGGTTCAATCAGAGCCGACAGGGAATTGCACAACACACAACAATAAGTGGGAGGGGTTCTTCTGACTTGATCACGACAATCTAAAAACACCATACACACATAAAAATATTTCAAGCATCAATAACTTTATTAACTTGTGCTGGAATGTATACTATGAGTGGTAATTCTTTCTACTATAAGCACAAAGCCTGAAATTTTGCAGGGAGGGGACTGGTCGATTAAACTGACCCCAGTGCTCAACTGGTACTTATTTTATCAACCCTGTGAAAATGAGAAGCAAAGCCAGCCCTTGCCAGAATTTGAACTCAGAACATAAAGAGCAAGAAGAAATACTGACATGTTAATAGAGTTCTGTCAGCTTGCCACCTTTAACACAACCAATAAAATAAGAAGAAACAGAACAGCGGAATTGTCGTGCCTTGACTGACATATCCAGACTGTCATAGAGTCCTCTTCCGTAGGGTAAACTACTGCATGTCAAGATACGCAGTATGCTCCTCAAACAAAGGATTTGCTGAACATACCAAGGCATTTTTCCGATTAAGCTACGTATCAAAGCTGACACGGGGTGCGAAACAACAAAAACAAAAGACGTTGTTGAAATTCAGACAAGAAGAAGTCATGTTAAGGACCATGTGCAATGAAAAGCATTACGAGAACAAGATAATAAAAACTTGCTTTAAAGACACAATACTACAAGCAGACTTTGAGCGGGAGAAAAACTATGTCGTTGGTTGTATTAAATCCTATGTTGATTTCATACAGCAAGTTGTGAACAACAATGATATTACTTACAGGTTTCCAACAGACCAGCCATCGGTCTACTATACTTAACTTGTACATAATTTAATCGACCCGAGGGAAAGTTAATTATATCAACCCCCAGTGCGCTTTACTATTGCGTCAATCCAGCATGGATGAAAGTCAAAAAACAGCTACAAACGCGGGATTTGCACACATAACATAAAGGGACATAACTAAACATTGCAATGCATTCTGACTGTCGCACGACTGCTTTTACCCAACTTATATAATGATATTAATTAAATTTTCTTTTATACTTTTAAATTCTATACACATATACATATAATATTTGTTATGTATTGGTGCCAGACAGTGGGATTTCAAGCCAGAATGTGAAGTACTGCAACAAATAGGGCAAGCAATTTTTATTATTCCATGCTCTAACGAGTCTGTTAATAATCATTTATTTACAATAGGAGCTAGAAATTTGGAAGGGACAGCTGCAGTTGATTGATTCAATCCCAGTACACCACTGGTACTTATTGTATCAACTCAGGGGAAATGAAAGTAAAAATCAATGCCAAGGGAATTTAAATTCAGGAAGTAGAGAGACAGGCAAACCCCCCCCCCCAAAAGCAGCACTACTCATATTGTTGTTGTTGTTGTTGTAGTTGTTGTTGTTGCTGCTGCTGCTGCTGCTGTTGTTGTTGTTATTATTATTGAGGTGGTGAGTTGGCAGAATTGTTAGCATGCTGGGCAAAATGCTTGGCAGTATTTTGTCTATCTTTAAGTTTTGAGTTCAAATTCTGCCGAGGTCAACTTTGCCTTTCATCCCTTCGGGGTTGACAAAATAAGTACCAACTGGGGTCGATGTCATTGACTCATCCCCTCCCTCAAATTGCTGCCCTTGTGGCAAAATTTGAAATTATTATTAATATTATTATTATTATTATTATTATTAAGGTACTGAGCTGATAGAATTGTTGGCATGCTGGACAAAATGCTTAGCAGCCTATCTTTGTCTTTTGTTCTTTTGGGGGTCAACGAGCACAGGGGTTAATGTGATCAACTCACCCCCTTCGCCAAAATTTCACACCTTGTGCCTATAGTAGAAAGTATTATTATGAGGGCAGTGGATTTAAAGAGAGCCCTTACAGCACTTCTCTTTGATTTTCTATGTTGCAAGTTCAAATCTTGCTGTGGTCAACTTTGTAGTTAATTCTTTCAAAGTAGATTAAACAAAGCACCAGACAAGCACAGGGTGTGTCATGGAGTGGAGTTAATTTGAATTGCACCTAGCCCCTTTTCCCTTACCCTCAAAATTGCTGGCCTTGTGTCTTAATTAGAAAAAATTATCATAAGAACAGTAATCTGGTAGAATTAGTAGAATTGGTAGAACATTGGAAAAGAAAAAAATATGCAGTGATATTTGGTTCCAGTTCAGAGCATTCTGAGTTCAAATCCTGTCAAGGTTAATTTTGCTTTCCACTTTTCCAGGGACAATGATATGAAAATAACCAGCTAAGACTAGGCCCCCTCCCCTCAAAACTACTGGTCTCACGTCTAAAATAAAAATAGAGACACACAACAAAGTGGCAAGCTAGCTGAACTGTTAAGATTGTTAGATAAAAATGCTTTGTGTGTCCCTCAGCTCGTTTAATCCGGTTGAGGTAAACTTTGCTTGTTGCCATGGCGGGGAGGGACATTGCTTTAATAGAAATAAAATACCAGTCAAGCCCTGGGGTTGCTATAATCGATTATCCCCCACCCACCCTGACCTTTCAGATTTCTGGCCTTATACCTATGTTGGAAATTATTGCTTTTCTTACAAGACACCGCTCCCCCCACTTTACAAAAATATAGAAGTTCATGACAAACCAGAATATATGTTTTTAGTATTGCACTGTTCAGGTTTCTTCAACTTTCTATGGACTAGAAAAATAAATACCAGAATCTAGTGTCAACACCAACTATATATATGTACACTATAACAAAATAACAGCATTTAATTGTGATTATTTATCAATATCATTATAATATATAAATGTTCTGATAATTATTCTATATAAAGAGCCCTGTCCCATTTAGGGTAGTTGTGTCCAAAATTAATTTGTTAAAGGAGTTTGCAGGTAAAATGCAAATAATTGACAATGTATGTTACTCGTTTTTGCTTTGATTAAAAACATTTTTGTTTTTTTTTTAAAGCAGGTTTAAACTAATACGCTTTTCTTATTCTGTTTTAAAACAACAGAAGATTTGATTACAAAGAACAGGGAGACAAAGCCCCCCCCCCCCACCGACAGTTTGGTAAGGTGTTTGTTAAAAAAAGAGAGAACGCATATTAAGAAAAATGAACAAAAAGTAACAAAATAAATTATGTAGAAAGTATGATTCCGTTAAATAATAATAATAATAATAATAATAATGATGATGATGATGATGATGATAATATTTACAACAACAACAACAACGTTTAACAACTATCACACCCACAACATGCCCGCTTTGTATAGTAGCCCGACAGATTTACCAACAGGTGAATAATCACAATGACGATGATGGTGATGATAATGATGAAAACATTGAGAAATGGAATGTTGTGCTTACCATGGCTAATGTTGGAGAAAATACTCCAGGTAAAAGTAGGAAAGGCTTCTCACATGGGTGTAAAATATTCAAATGCATTTCAGAAGCAATAATCCTATCTGAATGAATGATATTAGCATATATTGTGATGTGAAATAATAATAATGATAATTATAAATAAAGTTTGGAATAAATAAGTGATCATCTACAGGCATGTGTTTCTTTCAGGAGTAGTTTTTTAAAGTTAAATAATGCTAAAGAAGAGGGGGAAAGAATTTGCAAACAGAAAAAAAAAAAAAAGAGAGAGAGAGAGAAGGAAAATCCTTAAGACCAAACCCTCTCTGAAAACTAGTGGTTAGCATATGTGGGCCTGTGTGATGTGGGCCTGTGACAGAGGGGTCCTCTTACCAGTCAGCTATATAAATCTGTATAGTAATCTAGTTTGCTAGTTGTAAAAAAGCTGGGCCCAGCCATTATTGTTTTGACTGTTAAGGTGGAAGTGGAGAAGGTTGAGCTGGCTAGCCAGAGCTCATTCCACCCCGTCCACTACCCACCAAAATCTCCACTCCACCCTGGTTTCCCTATAACCGTGAGGCCCACCCCACCCCCTTCACCAAGTCAACACCTCCTTCTCCTCCTCTACTACAGCTGGGGTGACAGCCCTATGCAATATATCATGCCAATTGCTGCTGGTGACACTTGACAGTTTTGTATATCTTCTAGTCTTACTGAGCCAGTCAACTACCATAACATACATGGGTCTTAAGAGGTGGCTTGAAGGACAGCTATAGGCCTGCCAGCCAATCCAAATGTTTCTCTTTCTCTCCCCCCACTCTCTCTTTCTCACTCTCTCATACACACACACAAGCTTTCTCTCTCTCTTTCACAAATACAGATATACAGAGAGGAAAGAAAAAGAAAACAGTAATCAGCCACAGACCCTACCCCACCCTTACCACTCCCACCCCTGCTCAATATTATTTTTTAATTTTTTTTTTTTTTATTATATATATTATTAGCATTCCAAAAGTTTCTAAAGCAGAGCCTGAAGAAAGCAATAATCTTCCTCCTACAACAAATACACACACACACACACACAATATATTTTTTTTTAAATCTAGGACCCCCACCTTCACCACCGCTACCACTCCACCTTACTGTCTAATGCTAGTTGACTCTCAATAAAAATAAATAACATTTTTTCTGGTGAAACAACACCTCAAAAAGTGAATATATATAACCAACGTAATGACTTCATATGTCTGTATATGTATGTATACATACATGTGAAATAACTGGGTTATTTTTGATGGCAATGTTGAAAAGAACTCAATACATGAGCAGTGTAAATATATTTTGTATGTTATTAGTCCAGGTCACTTCACATCTCATTAGCGATAGCTTCATGCCCAGAGGCAATCCTCAAAGAAGGTTCATGGCATATATACACACACACACACACACGCATGTTTCAGTGTATAACAATATTTAAAGATATAAACAAAACTGCCATTGTTATAAACGGTGTATGCATTCTAAATCGCCAAATCTGTTGATGGAACAAATCAACAAGCAGCAGTCCATGTAGGAACAAAGATTTATAACAATATGTATCGCACACGATCTTTCTTTTCCGTAGGACAATCGTAATCGCGTCAGTTACAACACATACAAAATTAAGGAGCATGATAAATAAACAAACAAACACACAGGAAGACACTGACTGCTCAAGAATTACAGCAAAGAAGAAGAAGAAGAGAAAAAAAAAACCTGTTGGGAGATATTTCTATGCCTGGAGTAATAAGTTGTCTATAAAAACCCTTATTAGTAAATGTGACATTTTTTTGTCATCTTATACAACAAGTGTCATGCAAAATAAAACAAACACCTTGAGAAGAAATCTCCATGTCATTCTAAGCATCAATCACTTTGCAAGCAAATATACCTGCTTGCATGCACACACGCACACGCACGCACACACGCACACGCACGCACACACAAGCTATTCAGAAGCTCCTTTTAGCATTTGCATGATACAAAATATTTATTTTGCTACGATTTTTTTGCGTGTATTTTTAAAACCTATTTTGTCGTAAATATATTTTTGATTAAATAATGTTTTATATATTTTAGGAAAACGCTATTATGTAATGAGAGAGAGAGAGAGAGAAAGAGAGAGAGAGAAGGAGAGAGAGAGAAAAATCATTGTCCTAAAAATGGTACAGCACAATAATATATCATAATCCTGTCTAGCTGAAAGGGCATTCCTAGTCCATTTGCCTGGGGTGGGCCAGGCGGCTGGAGACTAGTTAATCCTGGAACCCCCTGAGTTGATGGTGAGTGGGTGGGTGGGAGCAGAGGGGAGGTTAACGAGTGTAGTGGAGTAATGAGGTGAGACATATTAAGATCTTGGATGTTAACCATTTTATAGTAAATAACTTCTGAATCAATGTGTGTGAGTGTGTGTGTCCACCCGTCCGTCCATGCATGTACAGAGGTAAGGAAGCAAACTGGCAAACAGTGGATCGTATTGTACTAGAATCTGATTCAAGTTAAAGAAACCGGAGAGTAAGGAAACATTCAAATTACTCAAATGCATAATGGAGATAATACTGTCTTCTGTCACCATTTCCTTCATCTCTCTCCTTTACATTGCATTCTGAAGGTTCATTGGTCACTGCTTGATTCCTCTGCTTAGCTTGAATTCACGACAACATTATATAAAAAGATGACATTCTTGACTCCTACAATTGCTGTATCAACATGATATGTCCATATACCAGAAGTGTCAGTCTGTAGAAGGTGACCATAGCAATATACACAAAGAACATCTTTGATCTTCGTATGAACTGCGTTCTTAAACTATACAGAAGCTGACCAAATATTTCTACTGACTACTTTAGTTTTATTCAGAAACCATATTTTGATGCTGATAAGTGGGTTGTCCTTCGGTCCATCGTCCCGCTCCTTTCACACCCTTGAGAACTTATGTACCTGCCCACTATCCTTTCTGATCCCATGTCCCCATTTTCTTTTTATAGACACTTTCAAGTACTCTGAGGGTATGTCCCAATGCCTCATCACCACCATCTTTTGTCTCCTTCCAGTTTGGGTAGTCATGTGTCATCTCAACAGCAATACACCTGTTCCTATCTCTCTACCTACTTCAGCCCTCTCAACACCGGGAATAAAGCCATCTTTCCTCAACATTACTCTCCAACTCAGTCAAAAGGTTGCCTTGCAAGTTACTTGGTGACCTCACTAGAGTTGACATGAGTAAAAAGTTCTCAGTACACTTTATGAATTAGTATTAGGAAGAGCATCCAGCAGCAGACATTGGAGCTCAATGCAGTCTCCTAACTCATGAAATCCTGTTGAACCATCCATCCAACCAACCCATGCTAGCATGAAAGATGAAGGTTAAGAATCTCACACATACACGATGCTTGTAATTATAGAACCACTATAATATCATCTAAGAGTTTGAATGTTCTTCAGCTAATACTGCTTCTCATTTCACTTACATTTCCAGACGAAAGCATCCCTCAATGGAAGCTGGTTTTCTATATAGAAATATCAGAATTACATTAGTTTCAAACTGTTCTTCTGAATATACAATTCCCTTTCTTTGCAACCCCTATTTAGAGTCACAACAGAAAAGTTCTCTGTCTTCCATAACCTTTATTATTATTTTTCATATACATTTAATGAATATTTCATAGTACCATAGGTAGGATAGATTTGCATATCAAGATGTTTCTACATAAATTGTCAGAGCAAATGCCTCTTAGGCCAAACTCTTTAACTATGATCAAAGATAGGTCAATCAGAGACCTTCAAAACAGTCACTTGACCAACAGGAAATAATAGCCAAAATCTTCTTTAAATCATACCAAACATTTTTAATAACAGGAGACACAGGTCTCAGTATATAACTATATCTATAGTTATATATCTATAAGCCAAGGTATATGGAAAAGATGGGATGGATATAATTGGTAAGTCTTTGATCATAGGCCTGCTTTATAACAGCAGCCTGGAGCTAAACAACACCACCCAGCAACAATTACAATTCGAGACTGGCACTTTCACCTCAGATAAACAGGTTTAGTGTATCTTTGCTAGTAGAGATGGGAAAATACAGGCTGCAACAATAAAATTTAAACATATCCCACTTCTCTTTGTAAAGGGAAAAGAAACAAGCTGATTGAATCAACTGCAGGCAAATTTGAAATGAACAATACATGGCAGTGAACTTGATACTGTAACAGCTTTGCTATTTATCCTCCGCATCAATTCCTCTGTCATATCACCGATGTTAATATTAATAATAATAGTGGTCTGCCTGTGGAGTGAGTTCTACATGTGAAAAGTCATGTTTGGACAATTTGTTAATATGTCTGGAGTTAATTAAAAGGGAGGCAGCAGATGGACGTTTGTGGTTTATTGCTTTCCTCCAGCGAGTCAATATTAAACTACTCGTCTTATAAATAGGAATATGTGACACAATGGAAGAGGAACAGACATTATCAGTGAAATGCCGAAAATCCAGTGATTTCTAAACAGTGCTACGAAGGTGAGAAATACAAACTGAAGTTTTACAAATAAAATACTGCTAAGTATGATTCATTCATTGAATGGAGATGTAAGTACTAAATGATTCTCCATAGTTTGAATTATATTTATAGGTTAAAATATATACTTCTTTTTGTTGCTGTGAAAAAACAAAAAATGCTACATTTGCAGTAACCCTTTAGCATTCAGCTTACTATTTAGTGTCGTTTTAAATTAATCATGCATTATCTCGTTAGCTTCGATACTTTGATAATGTGAGTGTTTATCTTCAAAATGACATTGTAATGGAGATGTGAGAGGTCAGATCAGGCCAGTTTGAACATAAATCAGGGAGAATATTTGGGCCAAATATGGCTGGTATAAATACAAACTGGTTAAAATACACCCAAAGTAAAAGAAACAGAAGCATGGAAATGACCAACCCAGAGCTGTGCTGCATTGTAGCTTCTTGAATTGCTCTATGGCTCTTTACCTGATAGGTACTAGTTTATTTTTGTTCTTTTCTCAAAAAGAGAGCTAAGATTAGAACTGCTGTAACGAACTAGACAACCTATAACAATTCTTTCATCCATAAAAATTTTATAAATATAAGAGTTATCTCCCTCATAACTTCTTATTCACACACAGAGGGTAGATTGCTTGGGTATGATCTGGGTATGATCAATGTTGCTTGACTTAGCTATCTAAATATAATAACAGTTGTATCTACAAATATATGTCTTTTACACCATGAGGAAGAAACATCACTTTATGCTCTTTGTGTCCAACTTCATGATTATCCATTCTCACTAACAAATACAAAGAAATCAATTCTCTTTTAATTATTTGAGTCATTAGACTTTAGCCAGGCTAGGGCACCGCTTTGAAGAATTTTTATTCGAATGAATCAACTCCTCACTCTTTTAGTTTTTAACCTCGGTTCTATCAATCTCTTTTGACAAACACTGCTAAGTTATGGGGAATGTAAACACACCAACACTGGTTGTCAAGCATTGTTGGAGGATGAACAGACACACACACACACATGCGCGATGGGCTTCTTTCAGTTTCTGTCTACCAAATCCTCTCACAAGGCTTTGGTTGATATGAGGCTATAGTAGAAGACATTTGCTCAAGGGGCCACGCAGTGTGATTGAACCTGGAGCTATGTGGTTGGGAAGCAAGTTTCTTTTTTCTTACCACACAGCCATGCCTGCACCTAAAATAATATTAATGATAATAAAAAAATGAAGGGAACCCATACTTACACAACCAAACTGAACTGAAAAGACTGAACCTTGTATCTTGTTCTCTAATAACCCTCACAGAAACACAAGGCACTGCAACATACAATGTTGAGTGGTTGGCACAAAAGAAGACAATTCCGTGTGTGTGTGTGTGTGTGTGTGTGTGTGTGTGCATGGATGTGTAGTGGAAGAGGGGGGTGGAACAAACATTTTGTCTGAACAATTTATGCACATGTCTAGACTTTTCAATGTGTGCTAC
>NC_068986.1:34769088-34770831 GCF_001194135.2 Octopus bimaculoides | reverse complement strand
TGGCAAAAAAAAAAAAAAAACAGTCATTACATTCAGAACTGGCCAGATTACATAACAGAAAATAGAGAAATCAAATTTTTGAATTGTCCAACATACAAGGCAAATAATAATAATAATAATAATAATAATAATAATAATAATAATAATAATAATAATAATAATAATAATGGTTTCAAAATTTTGGCACAGGGTCCACAGCTTTTGAAGTTGAGTTGATTACATCAACCCAATACTTGGCTACTACTTATTCTATGACCTTGAAAGGATGAAAGGCAAAGGTGATCAAGCTAAAATTTGAACTCGGAATGCAAAGATAGATGAAATGCTACTAAGTATTTTGTCCAGCATGCTAATGGTTCTGCCATCTAACCACAATAACGACAAAACTAAGACACATCAATTACTTTCACTATCTCCTTGTTTCTGTGCGTGTTTACATAGATATATGCATGCATGCATGTATGTGTGCACACGTATGCACTCACACATAATTGTTGAAGCAGAGTCAGGAATTAATGCATAAACTCAGTATTTTTTCTCTTGTATTTTACATCTAAGCACACACACAACACTAAATTTCGACCAACTTACAATGTTTACAATGAATTTACATCATTGTTTTACACAAAACATTTGAATAACAAAAAAAGAGAAGAAGAAAAACAATACATATTTACTGTCTGAGAAATTATAAACATTACAAACAAAATCTGGTGAGAAAAATGAGGGAAAAAATAATAATAAAGGGAAGAGAGAAAGAGAGAGAAAGGAAGAGGTGTAGATGCAATTGAGATGAAACTGGGAAATCAAGGGAGAAAAAGAAGGTTGGTGGAAAGGTTAAGATTTGAGCTCAGGTTCAATACATGCAAAAGAAGGCTCAAGATTGGATAGATCACAACATTGAGAGGGAGTGGGGAAGAGGCAAGGATTGTGGTACAAATAACAACAAAACAAAAAAAGGAGTAAAAAAACACACACACACACACACAAGTGCTTTAGGCAATCAAAGAATGAATTGAAACAGCAATAGATGTACAACACAGTTTAATAAATACACTAAATGAGTTTTCATTTACCACCATGATAAAAACATGATTTATTATTTTCCCCATATATATATATATAATATATATCTTCTTTTAAACCATTATCTTTAGTAATGTCACATAAGAAAAATACTTTTATTATGCAGGGGCTTTAACAAATTATTACCATTATTCTTTTTAATATTTTTATTATTACTTATTTCATACATATATATATATTTTAAAAACAAGGATTTTTGTTGCTTATGTTTTGTTGTCGAAGCTATTGTTTAAAAACTTCAGAAAGACACCAAATAACATCTATTCAGGCAGGCTGTTACTCTGTCGACCAGTTTGTTATACTCATCACAAATAATAATCTTTATTTATTGGAATGTTTGAGAATGTACTTACGTAATCATTGTTCAAATCCTTAGAGGCAACATCATCCCGTTTCTCATTCAAACTATAGGAATGCTGAAATTGGATAACATATGGCAGAGCTGTGTCCACATGTTAAACTATCTAGGCTTTGGAGCACACACACATACATTTTTGAATTTATAAAGACCTACACACATTGAATTTATATTTATGTAAAATTGATGTGATATATATATATATATATTTATTTATTTATTTATTTGTGCAAGTATGAATATATGCATTTATGTACGAGTTTGTGTATGCATGTGTATGTGTATGCATAAATATATAT
>NC_068986.1:34765627-34768934 GCF_001194135.2 Octopus bimaculoides | reverse complement strand
TATATATATATATATATATATATATATATATATATGTATGAATGTATGTATGTATATATATAAAATATGTTTGTGCATACATATATATGTACATATATATCTGAAATCTTAGTTTCCAACTTGTAATAACCACATCTGAGATAAAAACCACACTAGCTATATATATGATACTGCCTCTGTACATATAATGATGTATGCAAATATATATATATTTAAAATATTTAATCAAAGTTAAAACTTTGGTAGTAGCTTAAAATAAAAGCAAAACTCAGAGTCAAGCTTTCAAACTTTTGCCTGCGATTAAATTTTATACAACACTAAACCTTATATACAGTACATTTTTTCTGGAGTTTGTATGCATTATTGCACATTCACTCATTCATTAACACACACACACACACACACACACATATATATATATATATATATATATATATATATACATACACACACACATATGATTCCTCTTCTTTGTTTCAAGCCTTCACTGTCTCTCTTACTCTTATTCCCTCACATATGTGTGTACATGTGTGCATGCTATTTATAATATATATATATACACACATACATCTGCACAAATGTGTACATGCATAGATATATGTATGCATGTATGTATATATGGCACATACATATTCAAAGAAGGAAAAGAAGGAAAGACAAGGAGATCTTGGGACGACAAACAGGAATTTTATAAATATTTCAAACACACATCTATACAGGGTACTGTTGTTTTTTCTTCTTGTTCTTTTTATCTCTCTATACATAATATCTCTATATATTTTCTCCAATTTTCATTTTACTTATCTCCCTTGTATTTTTTCTGTTTTTTATTATTTATAAGAAAGTTAAGTGTATGAGTTTATACATGAAAAGGATCATAAAAAAAAGAAATCAAAATCTAAAGTTTAGCTCATACTCTTAGGTTTCTAATAAATATATTACTGAAGAAATACAAATATTGCATGGAGAAAATATGTTTTATGCTTGTATGTGCTTATTTTTACGAATTGCAAAAACTGAGAGAAAAATTCACACAGAAATAATATTATTTTGGAATATAGCAACAAATATGAACAGTTAAGGTTTTGATTTATTGTATGTATAATACTTATTACTATAGTTAAATTTAAAAGAAAAAATAAATAAATAAATAAAATCTTTTTTAGCAAAAATAAAAAAGAATTTGTCATACATGAATAAATAGATATGAATCATGTGTAACTTTTAGAGACAATTTTAAACTTGGGAGTTATGTGAAAGATGGAAACATTAAATTAATACCTTGGCTTGTGAAAATGATTTTTTTAACACACACACACAAAAAAAAACGTTCTAGTGTGTGTATGTGTGAGTTTGTGTATCTGTATCTCTGTGTTTGAAGCGTATGGAAAGTTTCACCCAATTTTGATAAATTAATAATTAATTAATTCATTACTTTTGCTTTAAAACTCAGGGAATATTTAATTTTCATATTTACCTTAACTTATGATTGGTTACTAATTTTTATCAAAATCAGATGAAATTTTCCATACAACCTATGTGTAGTAGTAGTAGTAGTAGTAGTAGTAGTGTGTGTGTGTGTGTGTGTGTGTGTGTGTGTGTAATGAGTGACTGTACGTTAATGCACACAAACACGAGAAAAAGAAATACTCAATATGAAGTATAAAGCAATATATGAAATGTAATAGAAATTGGGACTTCACTAATGCAACCGAGTTTTGCCTCCCAACTCATCAGGCAGTGCTGACCATATGGTTCTCTTAGAAAGTCAAAACCTACTGGTTTAACTGCTACAAAAATATTACCCATATAAAAGAGAATATTCAGACCCAAATTAACGGAACCTGTTACATTTGAACCTCTATATATTGTAGAAAGAGAACCTACATACAGTTTTGACACTTTAACCCTTTAGCATTCAGATTACTTTGTCAAATATATTGCTTATCTATTCACATTGTTTTGAATTAATCACGTATTATCTTGTGGCTTCAAGATTTCAATTGGTATGTTTGTATATTTTTTAGAATGACATTGTATGACATGTGTGAGAGGTTGGATCTGGTTAAAGGTGCCTAAAGACTATTACTTCCTATTCTTAAACCTTTTTTCTTACAATTTTGATGATACTACAAAGTTTCCTCAAAAACTAAATTCATTTATAGCTTTACACTATTTTTGTTGGTTCCACCAAAAAGCATCGGTAAAATTATTAAAATAGCAGAGTGTGCAGGTTTCCTTGATGAGGTATTACTGCTGAATTCCAGAAAAGACATAATAGCTAACAATAGTTGAGGTAAATTGGCTGCAGAGTTTCCATTCCAAGAAGTTCCTATGAAACCAAAATCTACAACCTTCAATTTCAACTACAAATTTTAATTTCAATTACAACTTACATACATACATAAGTTATATTGCTAAAACATGAACATCTCTAATTCTGAATTTGAATACCATTTATGGCATCTGGGTAAGAAACTATACACAAAATGTAGAACCTATAAACATAAACAAACATGGCACCACAATCTCAATGGATAATATATGTTGTCAATAGAAATATTTCGTTCTATTTTAAAGAAAACATACCAATCAAGTAAAACTGTCTGCAAGTATCATACTTAAGTATAGAATTCTTTAACTAGTCAACACTTTCCAATGAAAGAAAAACATCCAGAATGATACAACTGAGAACATGACAACACATTATTGGTTGTTAAATAACATATATTGTGTGTGAGGATAATATAAATGAAACAATGAGGCAATTAACAAAGGCCAGGAAATTGAGTAAAAATACAAATAGAAAAACTGCTGTTTTCTGATTTTGTTTTCCTATAGAATAAAGTGAAGAGTGTATATAGAAATTCTGTTTTGCCATTCACCAAGAACATAAATATACAACCAATCAGATTGAAAATTTTAATGAAAACATTCTAATCAATGACCCATTTCCTAGTCTGGTGATAAAATATAATTACTAGATACATTTATGGATAGATACAGTATTATTATTATTATTATTATTATTATTATTATCATTATTATTATTTTTTTATCCGAATAATGACTTTAATGACTCATAGTAGAAATTAGAAAGAGAGTAAGTAAAAAATGAATAAAAACAAAACATTTAAAAAAAAAAAAATACAGAATATATTTCCCCCCCAAAATTGATATCGGTTAACAAATTTCCTTATTTGATTTTTTGGAGATTATTTGCCGATGATAAAGGTATTGGTAAATTAAAGATGATAAATTACAGTTAAAATTTATAAAAGAAAAAAAAAAAGAAACAAAACACAAA
>NC_068986.1:34763905-34765137 GCF_001194135.2 Octopus bimaculoides | reverse complement strand
TATATATATATATATATATATTGCAGCGGCAACCTCGTTACACGAGAAAAGCCATTGCCAAGAAGACTAACCGAAATGATTCATGATTGTTGCCATGTGATGCCCTTCTATGACTTTTAAGCCTGGCCAAGCTTTTACTCATTTTATTATATACTAGACAATTGTGCTGGCAGGAAGGAGAAACAGGTGCCACCGTATGCACTCCCTTAACATGTCTTTTTAGACCGCCAACTGAGAGGCACACCCTTCCACATTTTGCACATGTTCTGTTGTGAATTTTAATAGCCATACATACATATATATATATGCTCCAGTCATTCGACTGTGACCATGCTGGAGCACCACTTTGAAGAGTTTTAGTTGGACAAATTGCCCCCAGGACTTATTTCTTGAGCCTAGCACTTATTCTATCAGTCTCTTTTGCAAAACTGCTAAGTTAAGGCGGACGTTAACACACCAACACTGGTTGTGAAGCGGTAATGAGGGGACAAAGACATACACACACACACTGTGTAGATTACTCTTATTTACACACACACAATGGGCTTCTTTCAGTTTCCATTTATTAAATCCACCCAGAAGGCTTTAGTTGGCCTGAGGCTACCCAAGGGGCCATGCAGTAGGACTGAACCCAGAACCATGTGGTTGGGAAGCAAGGTTCTTACCACACAGTCATGCCTGCACCTATATATACCACACCATCATTATTTTAACATCCACTTTTACATGCTTGCATGGGTCAGATTGAATTTTGTTGAGGCATATTTTCTACAGCTATATGCTCCTCCTGTAGCAAACCTTCGCCTGTTTCCAAGAAAGGTTATAATTCCCCTTGACCAGAAAGGGCACAGAAGATGAATGAAGGACATCACGACATGTAATGCATGCACGCACACATAACAGGCTTCTTTCAGTTTCCATTTGCCAAATCCACTCACAAGTTGATCTAGGGCTATAGAAAAAGACACTTGCTCAAGATGCCAAACAGTGGGATTGACACCCCACCACCACCAGAATCATCAGGTGGGGAAGTGAACTTCTTACCACACAGCCATGCCCGCACCATTATTTATATCTAAAAGGGGGTGGGGGAAATATACTGCTTATGTGTTTCAACTGATTTTGAAAATATCTTAAAATTTGCAGGGATTTTGGAATGCAAGTATGTGATTGAGTCCTACCGGTGGGTCTTTTGCTATTTTCTCTTAAATCAGTGTTTTTTCAATATCGCA
>NC_068986.1:34760725-34762904 GCF_001194135.2 Octopus bimaculoides | reverse complement strand
GAGAGAGAGAGAGAGAGAGAGAGAGAGAGAGAGAGAGAGAGAGAGAGAGAGAGTGGGGAAGTTATACAACTCAAATTTTTGCCTTAGGCAAGTTTTTAACTAACAAATAATTAGCAATATCTAAAATAATTGTTCATTATTGACAAGAAAGACGACAATTCTAGCTAGCCCTAAAAGTGAATAAGGTCTGATATGGTTTGTAAAGTGAAATAAATAAATAAAACTAAGAATTAAAAAAAACAAGTATTTAAAAAAAATAAATAAAACCATTTTTCAACTTGCTTTGTGTACTTTAAAAAAAAGGAGTTAGTGCAATACATAATTAGTAGAAGGGGAAGAAATTCATTGATAACAATCACAAAACTACATTTAGTACAGGTATGGTGACACTGCAAACATAATAGAGGAGGAAGAGGAGGTAAACTGCTGATAAATGTAAGTATTATGACAGGGTTTCAATTCCCACTGCTTCACTGTTTGCTGCTAAATACATTTTAGAAAGGCATGTCAGGAGTGGCTGTGTGGTAAGTAGCTTGCTTACCAATCACATGGTTCCGGGTTCATTCCCACTGCGTGGCACCTTGGGCAAGTGTCTTCTACTATAGCCTCAGGCCGACCAAAGCCTTGAGAGTGGATTTGGTAGATGGAAACTGAAAGAAGCCCGTCATATATATATGTGTGTGTGTGTATGTGTGTATATGTTTGTGTCTGTGTTTGTCCCCCCAGCATAGTTTGACAACCGATGGTGGTGTGTTTACGTCACCGTAACTTAGTGGTTCGGCAAAAGCGACCGATAGAATAAGTACTAGGCTTCCAAAGAATAAGTCCTGGGGGTCGATTTGCTCGACTAAAAGGCGGTGCTCCAGCATGACCGCAGTCAAATGACTGAAACAAGTAAAAGAGAGTAAAAGAGTATATCTCAACTTTTAAAGCCCTTCTACTATCACATAACTACATTTTTAGTACCAGATCATCGTCCTTGATCATGCAGACAAAGCAAAACAAAAAAACAGACAGGATGACTTTGATCATGGGTCTGCATGATGAAGGACGATAATCTGGTACTAAGCTTGATCTCTCTCACTGATGGTTGTTGAGCTTTGTGGGACCCAAGTAACTGATGTCTTGGAGCTTGTGAATGGGATACAGAAATGTCCTCATGGTGCCAAGTAAAATATTCAGAAATAAAATCTGTTCTTATCTGTTTTGTTTTGTTTTTAATACAAAGGTGGTTCAGTGGGTGCGGGCTAAGTTTGATTTCATCCCAATAGTATTACTGGTATTTATTTCACTGACTCAAGAAAATAGCCTCATTTCACCAGACTAATTACTTTATGATCAAGAGTGGCTTTTCTTTCGAAATGAATAGGGGGAAAAAAAAAATTCTTATCTGACCCTAACTACTGATATTGTTCAGCCCCAGGTCAGCCTTTTTAAAGCAGAGCTATGATCAAATGCAATCCAGTCACGACCAACCCATCTTTATCAGCCATCAAATATAAGATACTTTATCCAGTGAACACTTTCATTTTTATTTTCAAGCAACACATGATTCAAGGTAGATTTGGCTGTGATTTCTAGAAAATCAAGTGATCAAAGGTATTTCCAGCAACAACCAGCCCATTTTTATCAGCCATCATATATAAGAAACTTTATTCAACGAGCACTTTCATTTATATTTTTAAGATAACAGTGTGTGACTTGAGGGAAAATTTGGCTGTGGTTTCTAGAAAGTCAAGTGACCAAATGCATAGAGTAGAGCTTTAGACCTTTTGTAGCCTGGAGACTCCTTTCATTGAATGACTTTTAGAAATGCTTTTCTGCGTATTTTGCAGGGGGGGGGGGAAATAATTCACCTTTTCATACACTATCCCATTAAACATGCACCTCTTTTTAGATATTTGTGAGAACTAGTTCACCTTATGTTGAATTTTTATAGAAGATTACTTAAGAAGGCAAGGACTTATACAATGAAATAACATTGGACCTAGTCATATCATTAGTCACGTTTCTCACATTACAATTTGAAAATGTGTTTCAGAAATCACTATTGTACATAATTCAAATATTTTATTTCTAAGGAAATATCACGACTCTTTCGCCAGTTTAAAGAGTCAGTACCCCTCAAGTGCTTCTTCAACACCTGCAGTCCTCTGCAAGCTCAAATACTTTCAAAGGT
>NC_068986.1:34758739-34760621 GCF_001194135.2 Octopus bimaculoides | reverse complement strand
GGTGCTATTACCTGGATGAAGTTTCCAGGGCATAGAGGTTTCAAAGACTTTCCGTATTCCTGAGCGTCATACTAATACATCCTTTTGTTATTTACACCACCTGTCCTTGTCTGTTGTTGTTTTTTCGTACATTCTCCCACATAGAGGTGTATTTCTTGACCAAAACAAAAAAAAAATGTTTTCAGTAATGACGACCGACTATTAAACTGAGAGAGAGAGAGAGAGAGAGAGAGAGAGAGAGAGAGTGGGTGACACAGAGGAAAACACAGACAAGAAAAACAACATAATAAAAAAAAAGAACCGTATTATCATAGAAGTTATTACTATTAATTTTTTTGTATTTAATCACAGAGTGTACCAAAACTATAATTTGAAAATAAATAAAATAAATAAAAGCAAACTATTTCAATTTTCAACACCAAACATATTTACTTGAACTGCAGTAAAAAATAAAATAAAATAAAATACCCCCCTCCAAAAAAAAAACAAAAAAACAAATAAAAGCATTTTAATAGCTCAGCCTAGTAGTTAGTAGCATTAGTTTGCACACTGATTATATTTTAACAGCAACTGTGAAATAACTACAGCATTAAACTAAAGTCTATTTCTGTTTTGCTATTCATTTTGTATATAGGAAACCATTTCAATGTGATAACAGTTATCTGTCTTTAGTGAATAGTTATGTAATATTTGGTGCTGTTCAGTCAAATGTTAGGAACCGATAGGGCAGACCTTATGATCTTAGGCGCTTATATGATGACCATTCTGTTGCTTTTCTCTCAAGACAAAGGGTACCGAAGATTACATTAATTCAAAATGCATATTTTTTAAACACTGTAGGAATGTGTTTTGAAGAAAATTTAGCAGGTTTTTCAGCCCTGATATGGCATATTTATGATCAAAGATGCTCCAAAAATGACTATCTCATCTTAACCCACTCCTACCAACATAGTGAATCTTGGACTACTTTATCCAATGTGACCTTTTATTGTCTTTTTTTTTTTTTTTTCCCAACTGAAGAGTGTGATTTGAAAGAGATTTTGGTTGCTATTTCTAGCAGCTGAATCATCTGTACAGACCCTGCTTTATAACACAAACTCAGTGTTTTAAAGTGATCTAAATCATAATCTTCTATGAAAATTTTGTTGAGTCATGTTCCAAACACCAGCTTAATAATGACAGAAATTATTTCACTAAATTCATTATTTTAAATATTAATTGAAACAAAAGGCAGTATATGTCAACAGAAATTTGGTAATAAAAAGGTTAAGTGCCAATGTAGTCATGAACAGATGTAGACACCCTCTTGGTCCTCTTACACCTTGACCCAATGGAACAATAAGGATGTGACATCTGGAGGGAGAGAGAAGCTTACACCAGTACCTCAGCTGAGTAGACTGTTAAATGAAGTGCCTTGCTCAAGGACACAGTGTGCTACTCAGTGTAGGAATTAAATCCACAACTTTATGATGATGAGCTCAACACTTCAGCCACTAGGTCTGGGGCCAAAAGATAAACAACATATAATTAAGGAATTCTTAAAGGAATGTAACCCCACTATCCGTAAAGTGAGTTTGTGAACCCAGTTCTGATTCCCTGATTCATTTATTCTCTTATTCCGTTAACACTTGTGAGACAAGCATAAATATCATTGCTTCTGTTTCTCATTCCACAAATTACCCTCATGTTATTTCTTTTTTTGGAGGGAAATCATTATGATAAATGTTTGTTGTCTGCTTACACACACACACACACAAACACATGGGAGTAGAGTTCCAAAAGTCATGCTATCATTTACATATACACACTAAATGGTAGTATGACTTTTTGGGCTACATGCATATGCAAACACATACACACACATGTGTGTGTATGCGTGGCA
>NC_068986.1:34757567-34758729 GCF_001194135.2 Octopus bimaculoides | reverse complement strand
GGGGGGGGGTTATAAGACAATGAATTAATAGTAAATGAGTCAGATTAATTTAAATCTCATTGATCAGCAGGAGACAAACAAAAAAATTTAAGGTCAAGTTTTGTGACTTTTTTCCCCCCCTATACTCAAAAAGCAAGAATGTCATTTACCAAACTTTGCTCCAGAATCTAACCCCTTAATATAAAGTGGGAGAATTTAATAAAAAAAAATAGAATATCCCCTCCCCCACCAACCAAAACTAAAAACAAAAAAAACCCTTGTTAAAAGGATGACACTCAATGAAAACAATAAGTTTTTAGATGGCTAGACAGACAGACACACAGACGTGACTGATGAGAGAGCAATATATCAAATAAGATGTGTAGAAAGATGCTGTATTGAAGGCAGTTAATCCAAGTATGTAGAGAAGACAGATTTAACCCTTTCATATTCAGATTACTCTGTCATGTGTAAAACTTATTCATCCACATCGTTTTAAATTACCCTATTTTAACATGTATAAGGAACCTTTTTTTGTCAAAATTAGGTTAAAAAAATATGGGACTTTCTTATACATGGATAGTATTATTATACCTTGCAAAACCTTTTTTCCAAATTTTAAGCCATCCAAATTAGGGATGGGGGGGCGTCCTTATGCACGTTAGAATATGGTAATTATGTATTATCTCTTGTAGTTTTGAGATTTCTATTGTGCAATTATCTATTTTTAGAATGACATTGCTGAGTAGGTGTGAAAGGCCAGATCTGGCTACTTTGAACATAAAACGAGTAAAATATTTCAGACGAGTATGCACAAATTGTCAGCCACTAAGAGACATGCTCAACTGGTTATGGTCAAACAACTGACAAGCAAAATTATGGTACTGAGCAGAATATTTACTGTAGCCCATCTTTTATACCAAGACAACACTTCCCATCAGTTAAGATCAGAAGCCATGAGAGCCACTGTTTGGTACTGCATCAGGGCTTCTTCTTCTTCTTCTTCTTCTTCTTCTTATTATTATTGAAGCAGTGAGCTGGCAGAATCATTATCATGCCGGGCAAAATGCTTAGCGGCATTTCGTCCCTCCTAACATTTTGAGTTCAAATTCCACCAAGGCACCAAGGTTGACTTTGCCTTTCGTCCTTTCGGGAACAATAAATTAAGTACTAATGAAACACT
>NC_068986.1:34755226-34756452 GCF_001194135.2 Octopus bimaculoides | reverse complement strand
TACTGACCTAAGGTAAGGATGGTAATTAGTTTTTTTGAGAACAGAGAGAGAAGGAGAGAGAGAGAGAGAGAGAGAGAGAGGGAGGGAAGTGGAAGGAAGAAAGTTAAATATATTTATCATTCACTTTTTGTTGTTCAAATAAAGATGCCATCTGTTTGTTTTTTAAATGTTAAGTGTAAGGAACAAAGGAACAATGTGATTGCTAGATGTTAGAAGTGATTTTTTTTCAATTTTGTAGAGCGACAACCTAGAGAGGGACAATGTTTCATGCAAAAAAAAAAAAAAAAAAAAAAAAAAAAAAAAAAAAAAAAAACATCATCATCATCACCACCACCACCACCTTCATTTAACATCCAAGTGAGATCATAGTCATGGCTGATGCCGGTGTTTCATAACTGGCACCCATGCAGGTAGCACATAAAAAGCACCCATTACACTCTCAGAGTGGTTGGGCCTTAATGAAGGGCATCCAGCTGTAGAAATCATGCCGAATCAGACTGAAACCTGGTGCAGGTCCCCGGCTTACCAGTTTACAGTCAAACTGTCCAACCCATGCCAGCATGGAAAATGGGTGTTAAATGATGATGATTTCCATGCTGGCATGGGTTGGACAGTTTGACGGGGGCTGGCAAGCATAAAGACTGCACTAAGCACCAGTGTCTGCTTTTGCATGGATGTCCTTTCTTAATAACCAGCCACCTTACAGACAGACAAGTGTACTGGGTACTTTCTCTTTTTGCATGTTACTGGCATTAGTGAGGGTACCAAGCAACTTACAAGACAGGGAAGGCCCCTCCACTTCAACTGAGAAAGTGGGGGTAGAATAGCAAATGAGTAGATAATTAAATAACTATTGAAATAGAAGAAAATAAATAAAACATTATCATGATTGTTTAACATTTTTTTTCTTTTACTTGTTTCAGTCATTTAACTGCGGCTATGCTGGAGCACCGCCTTTAGTCAAGAAAATCGACCCCAGGACTTATTCTTTGTAAGCCTAGTACTTATTCTATCAGTCTCTTTTTGCCGAACCGCTAAGTTACGGGGACATAAACACATCACCATCGGTTGTCAAGCGATGGTTGGAGGACAAACACAGACACACAAACACATACACACATACATATATATATATATATATATATATACGACGGGCTTCTTTCAGTTTCCGTCTACCAAATTCACTCACAAGGCTTTGGTCAGCCCGAGGCTATAGTAGAAGACAT
>NC_068986.1:34751416-34754619 GCF_001194135.2 Octopus bimaculoides | reverse complement strand
CTTTGTCAAAAAAATAAAACAAATAAATGAAATCTTTATGTTTCTTCAAGAAATAGGTGAAATAAGAGAAAATTTCAAGCAATGTAGCTTTAAAATAGGCAACCAACATAATTTGTGTTTTCATTTCCATTTTTAATTAGAAACATCGACAAAAGAAGAAAAAAAATTAAATTAGTTCAGATCAACAACAGTTAATAAAAACAAAAAAGTTAAAATGATGTTAAAACATTTGTCAGTTGCATTCTTTAACCCCAATCACAATCCTTTGCCTGCTAGAAATAGTAGCCAAATCTCCCCTCAAATCACCTACAGTATTCATTTTCATCATTTCCATTTTTCCATACTTGCCTTGGTTGGACGCTGTTTATTAACCCATTCCCTCCCATAATTCTATTAACTGGAATTTTTTTTATGAAACTTTGATTTCTAGCATAAAACAGCCTTAGAAACATGCTGGAAATATACATGACATAATAGTTATGCCACAAACAGTTATTGTGGTTGTTTAAAACCCACCACCTCCCATAATTCTATTTAGTTCCCCAATAATAAGCTTTTAATTTACACTTTCAAAGCTTTTGGGAAAAACATAATATCACAAAGTTGACTGCAGTAGAATTTGAACTCAGAACATGGAAAGATGGATGAAGTATCTCTAAGCATTTAGTCCATTGTACTAACAATTCTGCCAGCTATTATTATTATTATTATTATTATTAATAATGATGATGATGATGATGATGATGATGATGACGACAACGACGATGATGATGATTTCAAATTTTGGCACAAGGTCAGCAAGTTCAGGGGATGCGGGTTAATCAATTACATCAATTGTAGTACTTGAGTGATGCTCATTTTATAGACAACTGAAAAGATGAAAGGCAAAGTCCACCTTGACGGAATTTGAGTTAAGAACGTAAAGCAGACGAAACGTCACTTAACCATTTTGTCCAGAATGCTGCCAATTCTGCCACTCACTGTCATATTAATAATAATAATTTCTACTATAAGCACAAGGCCTAATATTATGGGGAGGAGGGATAGTCGATTGCATCAACCCCTGTACTCAACTGGTATTTATTTTATCAACCCTGAAAGGATGAAAGGCAAAATCAACCCCAACGAAATTTGAACCCAGAATCGAGAGACGAACTACCACTAAGCTTTTTTCACCTGGCATGCTAACATTTCTGCCAGCTCACCACCTTAATAATGATAATAATAATAATGATAATAATAATAATAATAATAATAATAATAATAATAATAATAATAATAAACATCACATATACTAACAAATTTGCTAATTTTCATTGGTTGCATGCAGTTTAAAGAACTAGGTCCATCTGGTTGTGACTGGTCAGAGTTGGGTTCATAAGAATGCCAGCATACTCATTGGATGTGATATAGACAGTTTAATAAAGTGGTGAGAGGCAAGCTAGAAGCCAGCAGCTCCGTAACAAAAGAGTTAATAAATTGTATTTCCTTGACACTTCATAACACCATCAAAGTGAATCTAATTTGTGACTTTCAAGTTGATTTATGAAAAACCAGTGCACACTTATTAAGAGGTATCCATAACCAATAATGGATTGAACTTCGAGCAAACCATCTATCTTAATGCTGCTAACATACCAAATGTTGGCGATTATGAATGTCACTGTTGTCATCATCTTTATTATTATTAAATTAGAAATTATTATTAGTAGTAGTAGTAGCAGCAGCAGCAGTATTATTATTATTATTGCTAAGAATTTGGGTACAAATGGTGGAATAATGCTAACAACAGTTCAAAGCCTAATGTATTCTGAGGTTGAATCCATGCTGAGACCAATAGCATTCCAGTCCTTTTGCCCAGTTTGCAGGGGGGGGGGGTGACCCCCATCATTACTTCATCATCATTATGTAATAGTTATGGTAAACATATTTATTCCAGCCATGTTGCCATACTGGTAAGTCATGTCTTTTCTCTGTGATAACCAGTTCTTCTGCCTGAGTAAGCAAGGTCAAGAGTGTTGAGTTAAGAATGGTTTGTCTTTCATCAAATGCTGGCATGGCTGTTTGGTTAAGAAGTTTATTTCATAACCACATAGTTTTGGATTCCATCCTTCTGCATGGCTCACGCACATACAATAGGCTTCTTTCAGTTTCTGTTTACCAAAGCCACTCACAAGGCTTTGGTGCACCCCTAGGCTATAGAAGAAGACACTTGCCCAAGGTGCTACACAGTGGGACTGAAAATAGAACCATGTAGTTGGGAAGCAAACCTCTAGCCACAGAGCCACACCCACAAGTCTCACCGCCCTCACCCTGCCGATAAATATCGACTCCAAAGTGATGAGAGGTGCAGTTGACCTCTGCTAGATTTGAACCCAGATCACAGAGAGCTGTACACTGCAAGACATTTTATGATGTACTGACTCTGCCTCCAAGACAATTGACTGTTTTAAAGTATGATATTTGTGATATAAGAATTAGTTGTTAGCAATGATTTGAGCATGTCTATGATCAAACACCTTCCAGCTGTAACCATTCTGTCTTTCTCATGGAAATTTTGTATTCTCCTCTTGTTAAAGATAGGAGTAATTTGAAAGAAATTTAGCTGCTATGTCAAGCAGGTCATGTGTCAGTGTTAGAGTAGGGGGAAATCTTCTCATATTGGCTAACGGCACATTTGAATTGAAAGATGGTGAAATAGACAGAAATTGCAACTTATGCAAATATACAATGATAATAGAAGAAATTATGTTAATAATGTTGATGAAGAAGAAGAGGAGGATGGAGAAGAGTATCAATGAGCTAATTCTATAAGCAGTGCTCTGCATCTCACCAAGACAAGCAAACCAACCAGGCTTTCTCTTGCTTTTTGGCCACATTGAGAGAGAGAGAGAGAGAGAGAGAGAGAGAGAGAGGGAGAGAGAGAGAGAGGGAGAGAGAGAGAGAGGGAGAGGGTGAAAGAAAGAGATAGAGAGAGAGACACAAGGTGGTGAATACGAACTGTGTTAACACCGGTCTAGTGGAAAGATAGCACAGGCCGATGGATTTGGTACGCATATGTAAGGAGTATTTTTATGTGTGAAGGAAAAAAAGAGAAAAAATATATTCTAAAGGCCATGACCAAGAAAGAAAAAAACACTTGATTACCAATACTTGTAGATATGATTTCATGGAAAATAAACAAATAGAAATAATGGGGTGGG
>NC_068986.1:34750246-34751232 GCF_001194135.2 Octopus bimaculoides | reverse complement strand
TCCCCCCCCTCTTAACCTATAACATCATTGTATTTGTGTACAAACACATATTCTACACATACACAAACACACAAGAGAATAAACATAAAGTATTGTCATAGTTGTATAGTTTTAGTTTGAACTCTGTGTATGTGTGTGTGTGTGTGTGTGTGTGTGTGTGTGTGTGTGAGAGAGAGAGACACACACACACACATGTATGTCTGCATAAATATCCACATACTTTTATATATCATCAATGTGTGTGCGTTTTTTTATGCATGAGAGTGTGCATATATGCATGCACATGCCCAGATATACACCCACACCCACACGTGTATAAATATGTTTACACACATGTAGGTATATATATATATGAAACAGAAAGAGATGTATGAAAATGTGGCTGGAGAGGAAATGAAAAGAGGAGAGGAAGAGGCGGGGGTAGGTACAAGGAAAGATAAGTGATATCTCTATCAGTAAGGTTCAATAACTCCCCCAATGGACTAGCTGGTTTCTTTCTCATAAGCAAGAATTACATTTCCATTGAAATGTAAAACCTTGTTAGTTTTATTAGCCAGGATAGCTAACAAAACACCAACTTCATTGCTTCCACCCATACCATCTCTTTCCTCGCGGAGGATTCTAGTTTGTTTTGCATATTTTTTATGTTTTTTCTTAATACTATTATGAAATTACCTACGTACCTACCACCACCACCACAACCATCGCCACTGCTGCTGCTACTACTACTATCCAACATATAGAATTTTAAAATGAGGTGGGAGGGAAAAAAAATTGCCCTTTTATTTGTAGGATGTTGGAGAAGAGAGATTTAGGATAACTCATAATTTTGTAATGTTTTGTTCAATACTTGGTTCCTTATTGATTTGTAAATATTAAAAAAATATTACAGTAAATCAAAAAACAAAAAAAAACACTTTATACATAATATACATTTATACGTGTGTGTGTGTGTGTGTGTGTGTGTGTGTGTGTGTGTGTGTGTG
>NC_068986.1:34740643-34749452 GCF_001194135.2 Octopus bimaculoides | reverse complement strand
TTTTTAAAGAGGTTCCTACAAGATGTACTGAATGGAATAAAAATAAATAAATAAATAAATAAATAATGAAATGTTCTGGAGGGCAACTTTCAGTTTGGGAAAAAAAAAAAGAAAAAAAAGAGAAAAAAGAAACCTAAAAAGAACTAGGTCAAGTTTATTTCGAATTTATTTCTTTATTCTTAGCACTTCTACAAAGAGATCAAATGATCAAGATGGCGGGGTGGGGGTGGGGGAGAAAAAAATGTGTATGAGAAGTTTGAAATCTGTTCCACAAAATAAAATGATATATAAATAGGAAAATAAGCCATTTTCTTCCCCTTTCTTTTTTTTTCGTTTTTGCTTGTTTTCCCCCCAGAGACTGAATTTTGCTTAGTTTCTCACAGAGAAGGCGGCACTATTTAAATTAGTTTTAATGTCTAATTCATTATATATGATACAAGTGGGCCATTTGCTGCAAACATGCTGATTAAACCAACCACCATAGCAACTAACATTGAGGTAACTTGATATATATAACATGGGAGTCACTGTATGTGTGTGACCCATCTGTTAGAAATAACAGCCTAAATCTCCTTTGGCTTACAAAATCTGGATCATTTTTGGTGGAGTGAGAGAATGAAGCCTTACATAAATTATGTTGGGAGTTGGGAGGGTTCGCATGAAGAAGAGATGGTCATAGCTGGAATGACCTTTGATTATAAAAGCTGGCATCAGTAGAGCTGATCTGAGGTGAAACAAAAGCAACAATGTAACTTGAATGAAGGAGAAACCCTAACATGGAAAGGCATATCGGATAATACAACCGTCTCATACTATGTCTAGATGGGGAGATGAGATTATCCCAGCGGGAACACTTTTGATAATCAAGGCTTATCCTGAGGTCTACAAAGAAAGCATTAAGGGAATAAGAACCTTAACATTTAAACCGTCCATATCTGGCCCAAATATTCAATGTTTTACATCCAAACTGGTCATATCACGCCTCTCACACCTATCCTGCACTGACATTCTAAAAATAAACAATCACATTATTGAAATCTCAAATCTATAAGATAATGCAAGATTAATTCAAAACAATTTGAGGAGTGGCTGTGTGGTAAGTAGCTTGCTTACCAAGCACATGGTTTCGGGTTCATTCCCACTGCGTGGCACCTTGGGCAAGTGTCTTCTACTATAGCCTCAGGCCGACCAAAGCCTTGAGAGTGGATTTGGTAGACGGAAACTGAAAGAAGCCCATCGTATATATATATATATATATATATATATATATATATATATATATATATATATGTATGTGTGTGTGTATATATGTTTGTGTGTCTGTGTTTGTCTCCCCAGCATCGCTTGACAACCGATGGTGGTGTGTTTATGTCCCTGTAACTTAGCAGTTCGACAAAAAGAGACCGATAAAATAAGTACTGGGCTTCCAAAGAATAAGTCCTGGGGTCGATTTGCTCGACTAAAGGCGGTGCTCCAGCATGGCCACAGTCAAAATGACTGAAACAAGTAAAAGAGTAAAAAAGCATTACATATGACAGAGTAATCCGAATGCTAAAACTGTCTATCTTTCATCTTAACTTGGTCCCAAACTTGTTCCAGCCATTAGACTGTGGCTATGCTGAGGCACATTGCTTTGAAGGGTTTTAGTCGAAGAGATCGACTCCCAGGATTTTTTTTTTTAAAGTTTGGTATTTAATCTATTGGTCTCTCTTTGCCACACTGCTAAGTTGCAAAAATGTAAACAAATCAATACTAGTTGGTGGGTAAGACAATCACAGACACACATTGTTTCCATTTGCCAAATTCACTCTCAAGGTTGGCTTTGGGCTATAATGGAAGACACTTAGCCAAGGTGCCACACAGTGAGAGTGAAACCTGAACCTGATACGATTGCAAAGTGAACTTCTTAACCACACAGCCATGCCTATGCATAGTTAGTGAATAACTTGGAATTCTAATATTCTTGTCAAGCTGTATTTTATTACTCGATACAAAGCAATCAGCTAGGTGATTTGGCAGAGTTGTAAAAGGGTAAAAGACCCCCTTCAGTCATGAATGACCATGGGATTGCACCTAGAAAGTTCCCCTCCGAGGCACAAATCTGGGCATGGTTGTTTATGGAAGACCAGCAGTCGCCCATACATACCAACCTCCCCTCTCCACGCCACCAGTGTAATCCAAGGGAAAGGCAAAAGCCAGTACAACTTGGTACCCAGTGGCGTCGCAACACTACAGATGAGTGAACTGGAGCAACGTAAAATAAAGTGTCTTGCTCAAGAACACAACACACAGCCCAGTCCAGGAATCGAACTCACTACCTCATGATTGTGAGCCCAATACTCTAACCACTGAGCCATGCATCTTCACATATTCTTTACCCTGGCAGTGTTGTTACCACACCAGATAACGTTTTGCTGTATTCATTCCATTATATGCTTTCCATGTTCAGATCCTGCCAGATCAACTTTGCCTTTCATCTTTTTTGTGATCAGTTATTCTTTTCCTCCTCTCTCCCACTCTCTTTTTTCTTCACTTGCGATTCATCTCTCTGGAAAAATCGATTGGGTTCTACCAGATACAACGGCGCCTCTACATCCGCATCAGGAATTGAGGGCCCAAGAGGGGGGGGGGAATAACTTAAGTGACCTTTTATTACTGCTTCAAACCCCTATCCTAATTAAGCTTTAACGTTCTAAGAAAGTACGCCAGCTGAAGTTGCCTGATGGTTTGGGTCAATGAAGGGCCTTTGAAAGAAATAGCAGCTAAATTACCGTAAATCACACATTCCAAAAAAGAAACTAGACAAGTATATATTGGATTAAGTAATCTTGGAGTTTAAAAAATAAAAAAAAAAACAGGGTTACAATTGTAATGTCATGAATAATTAAAAGTGATTTGAACAATTTCGGCTCAACAAGGAAATAAACTAATTCAGTTGTTATGTGTTGATAACTTGTTAAATAATACAGTTCAAGGGCAGCTAGCCCTTATCAAGCAGATACTAGCGTATCTGGAACTGTTACCCGACATGTTCTTTCCCTATAAGTTAAACATGGCAGCGTTGAGACCGGAGGCAGATTTGGCTGCTATTTCTGGCGGTCGCGTCCACAACACAAAGGCATACATTCTCGGTCAAATGGTGACAGTTATAAACAAAGTCGACGGATGATAAGACTTACAAATACATTCAATAAATGGAGGAAGAAAGAACCCCCCACCATCACCACAAGCTTATAGAATACCATATCTATTTAGTGCTCGTCCTCACAAGCTCCAACGTCTAAAATCGGTCTTAACACACACGCACGCACACATATAAGCAAGTAGTTCAAAATATATCCATTCATTCACTCACTGTAAAGTAGAACGCTTTTTTCCCCCTTCCCCTAATGAAATACATACAGTATTTATTGGAACAGATATCAGAAATAAAAGTGACTGACGATGATACTACGAAATAGGAGGTTGGTGGTGATGGAATAGAACAAAATAGAAAAATAACGTAAACTTAGATGTACCGACCGACCGACCGACCGACCACCTCTTTCTGTGTATAAGGGAAGATGGGGACGCGGTGATGGTGGAGAGGGCGATGGCTTTGCGGGTGTCAAAACAAACACTTGTCAGAGTACTTATTTTTAATACTAGAATCTTTGGTGTTGATAATAACATATCGCTGACAAGTCTACAGATAGCAGTTACATTAAAAAGAGAGAGGAACGAACCTATACGAGAAAACACACACACATATATAGAAGGGGGGGGGATATAGATAATAACTGAACGAGAGGGAGGAGATGGGGAACATGTAGTAATAGTCGTAGTAGTAGAAAAAACACGGCGAGTAGGAAATATGACATCAACAGCAATTTAAAGAAGGAAATTTTTTTTTTTAATTTAAAAAAAAAAACAAAGAAATGGAACGAAAGAATGAGAGAAAGAATATGGAGATTATCTGAATGTGTCACGTCAAAAAATCCCATTAAAGCCAAGCTAATATAATTTTAGCTATTCTCCGTTGCCCTCTGTCCGCTACTCCGCTGGTTATCCATTCCACATTAGATATTGCTCAATATAAAAAAAGTAAATGGAATCAATAAATGCCAACACCCTATACACTTCGATAATAGGAAGGAGAGAGAGAGAGGGAGGAACTAGAACTAAATACACTGGAGTAGCATAAATATTAGAAGCACTACTATCAAACCCCTTCTAGCTATCGAAAGATCCTCACCGACGAACGAACACACACACACACACACAACTAATATAAATTTAAGATGTAACATTACAAAAATATACTTAAAATTTTTAATATATATGTTCTTGTTCTTTTCTTTTATTTTTTCTAATTTAATTTGGATAGTTTCCAGAAATCATAACTGATAGATAGACAAGACATGAATCAGTGGAGAAATTTTGGCCATTTTAATTTTGCGTATGCGTGTGTGTACGCACATACACACACACACATCAGTACGCACGTACACACACACATCAGTATGCTTTGTATTAATAAAAATTAAGATAACACCCCGAGATGGAAAAACAGATGCAGAGAGGGAGTTCTTAATTAATCCTGTATTTAAAAAAAAAAAAAATTAATTGCCAATTAAAATGAATTCTCAATCGTGATAAATGCTGTTGGTAAACGCATGAACGTCACAGCACTACGTTTTTCTTCAGTGGATGATCATGTAACATAAAAAAGTAAACCCATGATGAATGAGTGGCGAAGCTGAGTGACACTCTCCACCTGGCTACATAAGAGTTACTTCCCTTAGACAGCTTAACTGAAGTAGTCCTAACAACCTGCCGTAAGTCATTGATAATGATACAGTACCGGACCTTTTATCCGGCTTCCAGAAATCCGGATATATTTGCAATATACTTGTACCGTCCACGGAATAAACAGACCCCGTTTTTGAAGTTGGTTAATTTGCATAGTGCGTAAAAGTAGTTTTATTCATTACATTTTTTTAATTGATAAAAGATTTAAATACCCTGCTTTAGAACTGTGTTAGATTTGTACCTGCATTCTTCGTTTAATTTTCACCCTATAAACATACTGCATACATACATGGCACAGTATGATATATTTTAAGTGGATTAGAAGTGTCATAATTTGAATCTGTTAAATACAATTTAGTTTTCATAGTTCATTTTATATATTTTAACTACCTGTCTCCAAAAAACCGGAAAAATTTCGTAAATCCGGGACACTTCCGGTCCCAAGCTTGCCGGATAATTGGCATGGTACTGTATCTCGGACGACAGAAGCGATCAAAGGAAGACTTGTGAATCATAAACTGATGGGTTTTATGCCGCACAAATCGACGCCAGTACTTTTTAAAACCTGATACTTATTCTATCGTTTTCCTTTTGCCGACCCGCTAAGTCACGGGGACGTAAACACCGGCAGTCAAGCAGTGGTGGTTACAAATACAAAGACACAAGCTATATATATATATATATATATATATATATATACAGAATTAAGAGGAATGATCAGCAAAAGTAGACTCCTATATGCTAGAAATAGATGCCGAATCACCTAACCACGAAGAATATCATTCCTCTTAATTTTGTATGTAATATAATTTTAATCTTCAGATTTTTTTAATATGCTAGACCACTGGTTTTAATTGATTAATATCAATTTCTACCCTTATTATTAAATTTATATTTCGTCTGACAAATTCACTCACAAGGCTTTCGTCGACCCAGGAAGATAGTGTTGCCCAAGATGCTGTGCAGTGGGACTGAACCCCCAAAGCCACATGGTTGGGAAGCAAGCGTCTTACCATACAACCACGACAACTTTAATTGTATTTTACAAACACAAAATGAAATAAATAATAAAAGAAAGAAGAAAACAGCTTGTCAGAGATGAAGAAAAGACAAGAGTAAACGATAAAATAGCGGGACAAGCATCAAAGAAAGAGAACTGAATGGAAAGGAAGAGTAAAAAAAAAAGAGAGAGATGGTGAGGAATTGGTAGAAAAGAGAAGAGGAAGAAAAGAACTAATAAACAAATGAAGATCAAAAGGGAGAGAAGCGGGGAAAAAACTTTGACACGAACATAGTTTAATAAACACACACAAAGAGAGAGAGAGAGAGAGAGAGAGAACTTAGAAATGGAAATCAAAATATTCTGCATCATTCTCACTGTTTTTAATGACACACAAACGCAATAGGCGATTTTGGTGAAGTACAGTGTCGTTGGTTACAGGTTACCGACGGCCTAAGTTACTGGATCACTGGGATTATGGACAAGGACAGTGCGAATGACACGGGTGTGGCTGTCATTCGGTACAAAGGAATTCCTGCTAAGGTTATCAGTTATTGTCGCACTTAACCAACCGTTCGGTCACCACACACACACACAACGACTGAAATCTTCTAAGGTCCCAGGTCCCGTCTATCAAATTCCACTCTTACAGAAGTACTTGATGTACACGTTTAACCAAAATGCTGTACAGAAAGATCGAACCCGAAACAACAAAAACAACTAAAATTACTTTTCTTCTGTACGATTTCTTAAAATAATTGACGATCTTTCGAAGAAAGTAAATCAAAACCGAAAGTATTTTTCGGCAATTTCCGTAAAACGTTTTATTCTATTTTTTATTATTTTTTTTGCTGAATCGTATATGTTTATGCATTATGATGTATGTATATATATATATACTTGTGTGTATAATATACACACACATACATGGACAAAAACACATACAGATATACATATACTTACACGAATATTCATACACACAGACAGACACAAATACACGCGAACATGTATATGCAAAAGATACATAAACATAAGCGAATCAGCTGATAAAAAATAAAGGAATAAAAAAAAAATTACGGAAATTGCCGAACAAATTACTTTCAGTTTTAATATACTTTCTCTGAAAGATTACCACATATACATACATATATAGGAACAAGGACAATTTTTTGTAAGCCCTAAATTTTCCCCCTCTCAAATATATGTTCGTTATTCACCCTCTACTTTGAAAAAGTTGACTATCGAAATTTTATATCAAAGCAAAGAGACAAAGTATATTACCTTTATCTATTTCTACTAATTGCCTGATATCGAGAACGATTGTGGTTTATAGTAGTTTAAATAGAATATTCCCAAAAAGTTATTTTCGAAATTCTTAGAACAAAGAAGATGAATGAGATAAGAATTTTTTTTTTTAATTAAAAGAGTAAAAATTTTAAAATTTTGTGGAGTAGTCAGTACTGAGAGACTGCATAGAGTGCGCAGGAATTTCGGTAACTGCAGGAATGGCATGAAGAGGTTCGATAAAAGGGTAAAGAGCACAGTGTTTATTCTACGACTAAAACAGACAACAACAATGCAGAGGCATGAGAATGGTGTTAAGTGCAAGAGGGGAAGAGAGAGAGAGGCTGTAAGAAGAAAGCCATGTTGAGTGAAACAAAAGGCCATTAACAAGGGAAAATGGTAAGAAGAAAAGAAAAGCAGAAATAATGAAAACAATATGGAGGGAATGAAGATGAAAGATATAATGTAGTGAAAATGAAGATCAACACTATCAGGTTACATGTAATAAAAATAAACCAAAGAACAACTTCTACTAACCCCACCACCAACACCCCGTGGATTCTTAAGAAACTGGAACAGTTAAAAAAAAAAAAAGAAGCTTATATCGCATACGTCAACGAACAGAAAACTAAAATCTCATTTTGGTAACAAATAAAATAAAACACACACACACACACACATATATATATATATATATATATATATAAACTTTGTTGCATTATTTTCAACATTGCGATTTTTCTATATTCAATAGTACATTACAAACCAATTTACAGTGAAAACAATAGGACAAACTTTAAAGAAAGGAAGAAGAAAAAAACTCCAACAACTCGCAAACTATACATTGTTAGTTTTGGCGGAGAGATAAACTGTTGAGTAAACTAACTGCGACAAGGTATATATATATGAGACAATATGTTAAGAATATAATAATCAATATTAAAGTTGGGCATTTTTTCTTAACGTATTTGTTTGAACTGATTTAATATTAAGAGGGGTTGGACCCAGTAACCCACAAGTGTTAATTATTGACTCCTGATTGAAGAGACCTGCCAGTTGATCCGAAGCACTCCAGCTGTGTGAAATTCATATTGTTTTCGTAGTGTATCTTATCCTGAACAGTATTAATTCAAACTTCGTTCGTTCATTCATTCATTTGCTTAACGTCTCTGGTTTTGTTTCTGCTTTTCTATGCTACCATGAGTTGGGACAGGGAGTTATTCTGAGATAGGATTATTACAGCTGGGCGCTCTTCCTATCACCAACGCTTAACTGTTTTCAAGTAAGGGATATTTTATTAGCGTGTAGCGTCCAGTCAGTCATAACGTCAACATCAACACGGCTGCACTCAAGCGTGGAATAGTAAAATTCTCTCTCTCTCTCACACACAAATTAATACGACAGGTTTCTTGCAGATTTTGCCTACCAAATTCCCTCAGGAAGATTTTGTTCCGATCAACGGAACAGCCTGCTCGTGAAATTAACGTGCAAGTGGCTGAGCACTCTACAGACACGTGTACTCTTAACGTAGGGGATATTCAGCGTGACACAGTGTGACAAGGCTGACCCTTTGAATTACAGGCACAACAGAAACAGGAAGAAAGAGTGAGAGAAAGTTGTGGTGAAAGAGTACAGCAGGGTTCGCCACCATCCCCTGTCGGAGCCTCGTGGGGCTTTAGGTGTTTTCGCTCAATAAACACTCACAACGCCCGGTCTGGGAATAGAAACCGCGAG
>NC_068986.1:34737344-34739136 GCF_001194135.2 Octopus bimaculoides | reverse complement strand
TTGTCTATCTTTACATTCTTTCAGAGTTGATAAAATAAGTACCAGTTGAGCAGTGGGGTCAATGTAAGCAAGGCTCAGGAGTGGCTGTGTGGTAAGTAGCTTGCTTACCAACCACATGGTTCCGCGTTCATTCCCACTGCGTGGCATCTTGGGCAAGTGTCTTCTACTATAGCCTCGGGCCGACCAAAGCCTTGTGAGTGGATTTGGTTGACGGAAACTGAAAGAAGCCTGTCGTATATATGTATATATATGTTTGTGTGTCTGTCCCCCCAACATTGCTTGACAACCAATGGTGGTATGTTTACGACCCCCGTAACTTAGCGGTTCAGCAAAAGAGACTGATAGAATAAGTACTAGGCTTACAAAGAATAAGTCCTGGGGGTCGATTTGCTCGACTAAAGGCAGTGCTCCAGCATGGCTGCAGTCAAATGACTGAAACAAGTAAAAGAGTAAAAGAGAGTAACTGCCTCACCCAAAATTGATGGCCTTGTACCAAAATTTGAAACCAATCTAGAATCATTCTATCAGCGAAAAAGTTCCATTGTTTTTCTTGAATTAGGTTTAAAATAATACTTTTAATTTAACATTTATATTAAATACATCTAAATTCTTGATGATTTTTGCAATTAGTTCAATCAAATGTGCTTTGAAGATAAAGGATTAAACTATGTTGATTCCATAATTTAATGTCATATTGAAGAGATTGTAAAAGAGAGAAAGGATACATAGACATGAAAGACTTATGAAAAGTAATTGTACTTGTTACCACGTTTAACGGTGGATTTGAAATTCATTATCTGAAACGGTTATTAACATAGAAAGTTATCAACTATTCAAAGAATGTAAGCTAGATTGACTTGCCAAAATCAACTATTCTTAGATATAGCAAATAGCAGAAAACTCTAAGAAAACACACACACATACAGAGTCTTTCTTTGTAAGGAACATTGAGCCATAAAAGAGAAATAGAAGCAGTAGTTAATTGGTATTCAGAAAGGAATTAATCAAAGACACAATGACAACCAGTTTAAAGCATGAAACAGCTATTATAGTAAAGAAGAGAGAGAAAGGAACAAACAATGCCGATTATTCAGTATCTGAAGAACTGTTGTATCTTTCTTTCTAAGGTAAACTCCTCAATGGAAAAAGTCTTTCAAAAAGGCCATGTGCTTTATTTACAAGTGGTGAACATGTAAATTCTAATAAACTGTTTGTACAGAGACAACTGTACACACCTAAGTTCAAATACACAGCAATGCATATTCAATGTTAAGTCGGTAACACCTGCGGCTATTTAGTCTCTGTACACAAATGCAGTTATCCAGTGAGTAACTAGTAATTACCGAGAGCTTAATACCACCTACAGACAAAAGTTATCAACTAGAATATAAAAGTGAAGCAAACTACACACACACACACATTTACTGCCAACATCACCACCACCACCAGCTATAGGTCATGTGTTTTACTGTGTTTATATATAAACACAAGCAAAATGTTAAAAGACTAATAGGAATTGAAAACAAATTCACACTAAAGTAAAATAATTGTCATTTTGATGAAACACAGAACACAAACAAAATGTTGCCATTTGAGGATTATCCAGGTGTTTTGCAACCAATTTTAATAGATTAGGGAACGCAATTCTAAAAACAAGACCAAGGAAGAAGATCTAAGAATGGTTGAAGTATTTGCAAAACAGATTTTAAAATGATAATGGTTTGAGGAAATTAAATAAGGATGGGTTTGTTTTCTTTTTTTTCTTTTTTTTTTTTTTTTTTTTTTTTTTTTT
>NC_068986.1:34731895-34737163 GCF_001194135.2 Octopus bimaculoides | reverse complement strand
TTTTTTTTTTTTTTTTTTTTTTTTTTTTTTAGATAAAATGGTCTTTTGGGGTTTTTTCTAGTGATTAACTGGTAAGGAGCTGATATGTAAAGGTGATTGTGATGGAATTTTGAAACTCAGAAGTGTTAAACTCGTAAGAGTTCATGGAGTGCAGGTTCAAGCTTGCTTGGCTTGCCATTGTTATTTGATTAACATCATCAACTCCATTTTAAGGTCCAGTTTTTCCATGTTTGCATGGGTTACATGGAATTTATTGAGGCAGATTTTCTATGGTTGGATGCGCTTCCTGTCACCAGCCAACCATACATGGAAAGGGATGACATTGCCTGTATGACAGTAATACTCATGTACAACTACCACATGATTCAAGACAAAGAGACACAGACATATACATACACGTGTGTGCATACATACACACGACAGGCTTTCTTCAGTTTCTGTTTACCAAATTCACTGACAAGGCTTTAGTTGGCCTGGGGATATAGGAGAAGATATGCAGTTGGGAAATGAACTTCTTGACCACACAGCCATGCTTTGCACCTATGGCTTATCATCATCGTCGTTTAATGTCCGCCTTCCATGCTAGCATGGGTTGGACGATTTGACTGAGGACTGGCAAGCCAGAAGGCTGCACCAGGTTCCAATCTGATCTGGCAGAGTTTCTACAGCTGGATGCCTTTCCCAATGCCAACCACTCCGAGAGTGTAGTGGTGCTTTGACATGCCACCGGCACAAAGGCCAGTCAGGTGATACTGGCAATGGCCATGCTCAAATGGTGTTTTTTACGTGCCACCTTCACGGGAGCCAGTCCAGCGGCACTGGCAATGACCTCGCTCGAATGATTTTCTAACGTGCCACCAGCACAAGTGTTAGAAGGCAACACTGGTAACGATTACGCTCTAATAGTGCTATTTACGGCCACTAGCATGGAAGCCAGACAGCTACTCTGGCATGAACATGCTCAACAGTGCTGTTAGTGCTCCACTGGTACGGTGACCAGTCATCGAGTATGGTTCAATTTCATATATATATATAATGTATTAAGTCAGTAAAAGTGAATTTTGTGAAATTTTGCTGGGAGTGGGGAAACAGGGCAGAGTGACCACAGTCTTTTGATGGTGGCAAATGATGAATTAGAAGAATAGATACAGTCACATATTTCAACAGTATCTCAACATCCACTAAATGGGAAAGACAACCTTTTATTAAGACAATCAAAAATGTCGAAAGTGACCCCTGTAATTTCAGCAGGATTTACAACATTGATAAATTCACACCCTACAATTATATAGATACACACACAGACACGTGTAGTAATACAGAAAGAATCACAACTCGAGATGTTAATAGTTAAGCATAAATCAGAGTTAATTATTCAAGAAACGATTATTACATGATTTTACTAAGGCCTTTTAGTTAATATTTAGGAACCCTTTTGCTGGGTGAAATATATAAATATATACAGATAGATATAGATATACAATCAGAATATACAGAGAGGGGAAAAGAATATACAAAAAATATGAAACACAAGACAAAAAAAAAAGCATACATTAAATAAAAAAATAAAAGAAAAAAGCAAAACTAATGAGCCTTATTGTGTTAGAGAAAGGTAATGGCTTGGAAAGATTCTTATCTGCCAGTTGATCAAAACAAGGAGATTGGTAATCTGATTGTTGTGTTAATGTGTGGAATAATTAGTATGACCTCAGTGCACACACGCACACCCAATTGAAGGCATGAATATATATACACACACACATATATATATATATATATATATATATATATATATATATAGTGCTTCCTTCCACTCCCACTTGATTGCTGCCTACATGAATGGAGGGAGAGAGAAGGAAAAAAAACAACCTCACCAGTTGTTGAAATACTGAAAATGTATATGAAAAATCACCACTATTGGTGATTATTTAACCACCAGACAAGATTAGAGGAGGAAGATACTACTAATGTAAACATACAAGCTGCTACTAATAATAATAATAATAATGATGATGGTAATAATAATAATAATAATAATAATAATAATAATAAATGAACAAGAAGCAAATAAGCCAACTAATCTAAGTGCCTTTTGTCTAGCCATGTTGTTAGGAAAAAAAAACAACAACAAAAAAAACGCTGCCTAATTCAAGCTATCAAAGCAGTTTATCTACTGCAATAAAACAGAGACTTACCAAACTAGCTGGAACAGAAGCCCCATTGGGATAAGGATAAGGTGAAACAACATAGCCAGGAATTGGTCCGATCCCTCGATCTGCAGGATGTTGTGACACAACCTTATCTGCAAAGAAAGAAGAAGAAAAAATATTATTATGCATTTGTCTCATTGAAAACGAAAATACGAAAAGATGCAATTTTCTTCTTCTTTTTTTTTCTTTTTTTCCTCCCCATCACTTGATACGTTTTAAAACCATTCTTATAGGCATTTCTTTCACAATCTGACCAAGATGTCATTATGCTTTAAAGATTTCTTCCATTTCCCAAGAGATACATAACACTCTTTATGCTTGGTAAAATATCAGAGATAATTATCGTTCGTTTGTTAGCTTCTGACACACTCTCTCTTTCTAGAATCCAGCAGCCATAGAAAAGGAACCAAACAAAAAAAAAAAATAAATAAATAAACAAAGATTATTTTCAAATATTTACAACAGATGAAATTCATATGAAATGAAGAGACAGCATTGATTTTTTAGAAAGTAAAAATCACTCCTCCTCTCTCCTACCTATTTTATATTTGAAACCAATGAATCCACTTCAAATTTATATCAAAATAAACTCGTGTGTGGAAATGAATGTGTGTAAATACTTCAAGAATGATAATGATAAAACTACTGATCATTATTATTATTATTAATACTAAATATTTTCAATTAAGTACAAAAGCAGTTTCTGTAAGGGAGGTGAAAAGCTTAATTGATTTGGTTATTCCAAAAATATTACTGATTCCTATTGATAAGGAATTAAACAGTGCAAAGTCAAATATGCAAAAATTAAAAAAGTTATTTGTTAGAATATCCCCACCCTGTGCCAGAAACGTTCCAAACTGGGTCTGTTACTAAAACCCAGCACCACATTAGAACTTGTCAGGAGCCCAATCATTGCTAAATAAGAATACATAGGAAGTGAAGCAATTTGCTAGGTCAAATCTTGTCATATTTACAACTACTTCTATATCTTCTGCTGCTTAGCAGAGATATGCTTGTGCTTGGTTGAAGTTTTCTAACGAAAGCTAACAGATGCCATACATGTAAGTTCTTCCTCTGCACACTACCAATGTTTAACCAAGAGAAAGAGCTGGCACCTTAGGACCAATGCAGCTTGGCACCAATTTCATCTCAGGCATTGCTGTTAGAATACAAAGAACTAGGAAAATACCACATGCTATGCTGCCTGACACTAATACTTCTGCCAATCCATTGACCTGGATTGGTGTTGTTTTGCTGACACTGGGAGGATAAAAGGTGATGTTGACCTCAACAGGATTCGAAATCAGAATTCAGAGAGTTGGAAAAATATGGCAAGACATCCGTTCTATCCAACAACTTGAAATGACTCTACCAATTCATCACCTTACAACTAGCTAATAAAGAGGATCAAATGAGTTCATGAACCAACATATTAAAGTTAATGACTAACTGATCAACCATTTGATCAAGATTTTTGCACATCACCCTTGATCCAGCCATCATATTGGTCAGGAAACATGGTAGTGCATGTTTAACTGAATCTTACTTGTGATTACAAAATAGAGGAGCAGAGAAGAAAAAAGAGAAGAAAACACAGATCTAGCTAGCTTTCGGTTGAATATTGCTCAAGGAAGACAGAACAGAAAACTGATATGATACGAGTGAGCTTTCTTGATTGAGAATTGAATATTTGCTAATGGTTAAAAATCTTCCACAAACTTTTTCAGCAATATATGTATGTAGTTAAATCAGGTGAGTTAAAACCACCTCAATTAAGCTTTAATAAAGATGAAAAAAAAAGGAAAGGGGAAGAAGAAGAAAAAACACTGAAAAAAAAAGCTGCTAAGCTAGAAAACATTATATTGATAGGCTTCCATTAAGTGAAAGTATAAGTAATGTTATGAGATGTTTGATGGATTTGGGTGTAGGAAAAGAAAGTAACTGTGATACTATAGAATCAAATCTACACACACAAACACACACACAAAGTGAGATATATATATACAAGGATGCTGTTTGAGATGAGATATACCTAGTAAAGGCAAGAAAGAGGGAATAAGCATTTAAATTGATGCTTTTCTGGATAGCCCTTGCTTTCTCACCGAAATGAAATGCCTAATAAAGTAAGGATACGCACAGACTTACACACTTTCTCTCTCAAACATACATACATGTATGTACATGTGTATGCATGTGTGTGTTTGTGTGTAAGAAGAAAGCTATGAAAAGTAAAACGAAATACAAACAAATTAGCTTTTTTTTTTTTTTGGCCTGTGATTTAGTTTATTTATTTATTTATTTATTATTGTTATTTTTTTCACTGACTTCAGTAATATTCTTAGAAGCTATTTCCTAAAAGTTCAGCAAGTTACAGAAATTGTTTAATTTTAGAGAAATGTCAAAGGTCTAGTATCAACAGAGGAAAGATGATACTCATAGTTTCCAAACAGATATACGTGTGTGTCTGTGTGTCTAATATGGCTTTGACAAAATGCCTCTGATAAACGAGTGAACATCAAACTGTAACAGATCTTTAGTGCAAGATGCTTCATTTTGTATATTTATTACAAGTACAGTCAATAGGTTGGTAGTTAAGAGACGGAGAGAGGGAAAGACAGACTGATAAAGAGAGACACAGAAAGACAGACAGACAGACAGAGAGAAAAGGAAAACAAACCTGTTTTAGAGACCCCCAACTACTCACCTCACCACCCCGTTTCATATTTATTCATCAGAATTTAGCCTCCTCTTCTATCACTAAAGAAGGACGAGGTAATGAAGAAAGTAGAAAAAATCTCTTTTAAGTCAATAGTATTATTTAAAATCTTTTTTTTTTTTTGTTTGTTTAAATCCTTTTCTTTTCTTTCTTTTTTTTTTTAGATAGGTTGTTATTGCTATGTTGAATCAAAGCAGGGATTTAAGTCAGATTATTTAGCATTCTTTAGTTGCACTTGTTTGACAAGTGCTTTCATCGGAATAGATCGTGTGTTGAAAACTTAAACAATTGCATCTTGCTAGAGTCATATTAGTCATTTCAAAAATATATGCTAATATATTT
>NC_068986.1:34728114-34729430 GCF_001194135.2 Octopus bimaculoides | reverse complement strand
AGAGAGAGAGAGAGAGAGAGAGAGAGAGAGAGAGAGAGAGAGAGAGAAAGAGAGAGAGAGAGATCATTAAATTCTTGAGATCATATATATTTATTATTGATAATTTACAAGTTGGACATTTTCCAAGTTTTGCACTTTATAAATTGGCAAATATTTTAGACACAAATGTACTATAAAATGAATAAAACAAGACATTCATAGTCAGGTCTTTCATTTTGAAAGATATCATTTACTTTGAGCCAAAAAAAGCTGAGTAAAAACAGTGGAATAAATAATAGATTTGAGACATTTTCTCATGATGTTGACCAAATCAGGCTGGTTCGAGCAATGTTTGAAAAGTCATATTTGTAAATGCTTGTGACACTAAGCAACAGCAGGACTGATCAATTGCAATAAAACTTTTTCCCAGGTAAATTTATGACCTATCATATCTGAAGTGTGCGATCAATGACAAGAGTGCATTATGATGAACAAACGATAGGTGGGCGAAATACAGAAAAGGCACAATGCACTGAATTACCTGTTTGGTTCGAGAGTGCAGAGAGCTGACCCATACTGATTCACTATGATGGAACCCCCAGTTAATGAGATAGATAAAACATAAAGTGTGCACCAGCAGAACACAAGATACAAAGAAAAAACAAAAAACAAACGAAAAAAAAATAACTGTAAAAAGTTAATAGGATAAATTACAAAAATAAAATAAATTTAAAAAACAAAAAAAAAATACAATGTCTTTGGCAAAATTAGGGTAAAATGCTATATTCGACACAATGAGTGATGGATTTCATCAGGTATAAATACAAAAGATATAACGAATGACAAAGGAAAAGGTAGTTGTATCATAAATAGTTTGTGAAAAAGCCTGCTTTTGGACTTAATTCATAGCAATTGCATAGCTGTCAGAGTATCATTGAATTGTGCAGACAACAACAAGCAAGAGTCAGAGCATTGTTATAAGCAAAAATTTATTGATGTTTCTTTGAAAGCAATTCAATGAAATGTCCTCAGTAACTGGCTAAGACACTTATGGTTCTTTATCTGAGTAGCAATTATTTCATCTAGCAGATAAATGAGATGAGTACACTAAACAAGAATATACATACACACAGACTTACAAGTGTGTGTATATAAACATATATATATATATATATATATATATATATATATATCACACTAATCTATTTATATCTTACAAATACCTGTCTACATAGTACATATATTTGTGTGTTGTATTTTATATACATATATGTATGTATATTAAACATACCTACCTACCTACCTATCTATCTATCTAACTTATATATGTATATATA
>NC_068986.1:34718560-34728001 GCF_001194135.2 Octopus bimaculoides | reverse complement strand
ATATATATATATATATATATATATATATATATACATATACATATATATACATACAGGGTGCAATAAATAAATTGTCACCATTTTATATTTTCAATTTTGTGCAAGCGCATTGTTTGCTTTTGTTGACTACACAGTATGGTAGGGTCAGTTGGGCACTGTCTGTAAGAAAAACACCAACATGACAGGATTCACTCAGCTAGAAATTTGGAAATGACATACTGTAATGCTTGGCATTTGCGCCGCAAGCTCAAATACGAACATTTCAGAGTGTTTGGGTGTCAATCTGAGGATAATGCAATCCGAGGACATGTATCGAGAGTAGTAAAAATCAAACATCCAGTCAACATCACAGAGGCCTATATCAAGTGCCTGGAGGAGGTAGTGCTGCTCTGGGTCAAGAGGGTGGCTGCTAGAAGACACTAGGTCTGGCAGCAGCATTCTGCACCATGCCAAACAAGCAGCGGAAACCAGTCATGGCTGTCAGACAATTTCTGCAACCACATCACTCTTAACATCTGACCACCTAACTCCCCAGACTGCAACCCCCTTGGGGTGCAGTTGAGCAAGAGACCAACAGAACTCCTTGTAACAGCAAAGATGAACTGAAGGCAAGGATTACTGGCAGATTATTTTACAGCTAGTTGAATGCCTTCCCTGTAGCTAACACATACTGATAATTCAAATACACACACACACACAACTGAATGCAGGCAAATTTTGCCTGTTCTTGGTCTAATGTAGAACATTGTGGTTCACTTTGCTCGGAGACACAATATAATGACTCTAGCAAAACCAAACACATCACCATATGTGGTCAATAGTCCAGAGCCTTAACTTCTGATACATTAATGCCCCACACACATATTATTGATTTCATCAAAATCAATGAATCCAATTCTTAAGTATTAGCATCAATATTTGATTCAATCAGAAAACCTCAGACACACATGCGCAGGGGCACACACACACACACACTTTCTCTGAAAATTCTTTAGCTACTTACTACCACCCTCCAATTCCATGTTATCTTTTGGTATCCATAGCAATGGTGTCTTATCAAAAATATGAATATGGAGACGAATAGAATTATTTCAAGCTAGAAAATATATAACTTTTAGGAAAAGTATTACAGCAATGTTCACAAAGGCAAGAGATTATTCATTTTTGCATATTAAAAAATGGTGGTGAAAAAAAAATTTTTTTTTTTAATAACCCCTCCCCCTTCAACTATTCACTCTCTTCTCCAACACCGAACGCTTGCATATTATTAAAGAAAGTGCTTTTACAGTCGGATGCATTTCCAACTGCAAATCACTGGGCCATGAAGTGGGGAATGACACTTATTAGGCTCACTGAGGCGAAGAGAGTAGTATGTCTTGCCCGGAGGACACAATACAATGGATGGGTGTCGCAAGAATTAATGCCATGTGATGAGGTCCTAGAAATTCGAGCTACACTCTATCTTCCAAGAGATGCTAGTGGAAACGAAACGTTTCCAGTCAGGTACTACAGCAACATTCAGATTATACTGCTGTGACTATATTCAGAGGTTAATACTGAAATAGTATGGAAAAGTTTTTCATCTTCATTTCAAAAAGTCAGCCAAGAAACCCCAAAGCAAACAGAGTTATGCACCTTTCCCAAGAGCACTGCTCAGTGGTGGTGGTGGTGGTGATGGTGGAATTTATAATGCAGGGTCAATAATCTGACACCAAAAATCTCAGAGCCATAATTGTACCTCTTCTTAGTTTGAATTACATAAATTCACATTCAAATTCCAAAAGCATTCAATGCTATTATGGTATTACTCACAGAATATAAACATGGGTTCAATCCCACTGTATGGCACCTTGGGCAAGCGTCTTCTACTATAGCCTCGGGCCGACCAAAGCCTTGTGAGTGGATTTGGTAGGCGGAAACTGAAAGAAGCCTGTCGTATATATGTGTATGTGTGTGTCTGTGTTTGTCCCTCAACATCGCTTGACAACCGATGATGGTTTGTTTACATCCCCGTAACTTAGCAGTTCAGCAAAAGAACCGATAGAATAAGTACTAGGCTTCCAAAGAATAAGTCCTGAGGGCGATTTGCTCGACTAAAGGTGGTACTCCAGCATGGCTAAAGAGTAAAAGAGAGTAAAGAGTATACATAAATCATGGAACCATCATTCACAAGTAAGCATGGCTTGGTAGCATGTGTCATGCTTTTCACTAACTGTTTTAAGGTGCCTGTGTAGTCACAAGTAGATGCAGACACAGGCATGCTCTTGACCTCTCACCCTTTGTGATTATACTGAAAAAAGTTTCAAAAATATTGCACTGACAGTATCCTCACTTTCAAGGGTTTCCTTTTTTCCCTTCGTGATTATTTCTCGCAATTTATCAATAAAAAGAGGATAACATAAAAAAGGAATTGAGACAAGTGGTGAAATGCCAGATTGCAAACCTGCTCAACCTAAGCATTAAAATGATGATGATGATGATGACAACGACAATGATAAAGATGGTGGTCTCTAACATAGGTGCAAAGGGATAAATTTGGAACACAGGGTTACAGTTGATAACATTAATCCCAGAATTTAACAGGCGCACATTTTATTGACCTATGAAATAGTGATGAAACACAACGTCAACCTCTTGAGGATTTGAACACTAAAGTCCTAGACACAAAAAACTGATGGTAGAAAACATTCCATGATATATATTTGTGACATTCAATAAATAACATTTACATCATAATTTTTTGAAGCTGTTTCTGACGGGCTTAGTTGTTGTTGAAGTAAATAACATTTGTTTTAGCTCTGTAGGCAAGCCTGAATAACACCAGTAAAGTTTAATTTAAGAGTTAGCAATATGGATCTGTGATAAAGAATTAATTTCAATTTATCATAAATTTTTACACACTTCTTAACTGCTTGATAGAGATATATATTTTCAGGTTACTTGGTTTTTCCATATGGACAGAACTGATGTTTATATGTTGTTATTACTCTGTGCAAAAGGCACTGCTGCTGTGCGATCATTCATTCATTCATTCATTTATTTACCTAACTCCCAAGTTTTAAGAGAACTGACATAAAAAGTCATACCGAAAAGAAAAGAAAAACGAGGTTAAACTGATGCGCTACTGATATAGATAGAGATTCTAATACTATATAAACATCTCCCTGGAATTAATGACAAGCAAGGTTATATAATAAACACTACGCAAACATAATTCCCACATGTGAACAAATCTGGCTGAAAGCAAACTGCCCAGGTGATCATTATTCTATCAAAACATACTAAAATGAAAAAAAAAAAAGGTATCAGAGAAAAATCTTCACAAAACTAGAAAGAACATACAATTGCTTGAAAAGATTAGATTTCTTTGAAAATCTAATGAGATAATTATTACATGTTTTTATCTTGCAGTTAGAAAAAAATAAACGAATACCTCTACAGACATTTGCTCTTAGCACCCACCTTTTTTTTTTTTTCTCATTTTGATAATAATGGATAGTTTCAAGAAGCATGATGGGTTCATTGTACACAGGTACATTTGCTATAGTCATTTCTTTATCACTGTTTGGTGTAAATAAATAGCTAATCCCAAAATGAACCACAGTTCATAATTTAAGAAGGTTGGGTCACCAGATCCTATTGGACTGAGTATGCATTTACCCCCTTAGATAGATAGCACAGTGGTGTATATAATTTGATCCCTAATTTCCAGTGAGTTGGAGATATTCAATTTAGTGTTTGTTACTCATGAGTACACTAAAGATACCTTGAGGTAATATCTATCCCCACTTGAATGTCGTTAGAGCAAACTAAACTGCAACGGATATAGTTTGTTTAAACAGAACATCCACACTCAAGTGGGGATAAATACCGTAAATCCTCGAGTATAGTCCACCCTTGAGTATAATACACAGGGGATATTTAGGGGGCTGTACCTCTGAAAAACCTAAACCTTGTGTATAATACGCACCCCTTCTCTAACTTGAGTCAAGGGGGTCTATATAACGTCCTTGGTTTGTAAACATATATACGGTAATGTCCTTTATTATCATTGTATATATAACATAATGCAAACATGTAGCTTTTTTGTGCACTTTGTTTGCATAAAATAAAGAAATAACAGTAATAAAGTCAGTGAAAAATAAATATTAAGTAAATTGCCTTTACATATTTATCAATTAAGAAATTTTGCTTAGAAAATAGTTTTCATTTTTAACCTCGTATATAATACGCACTAGAAATTTTGACCTTTAAATTTTTTGGGGAAAAGTGCGGATTATACTCGAGGATTTACAGTATCACCTCAAGGTATTTAATACTGACTCTGTCATTACAATGTAATTTTTTTTTAAATACCTTGTCCACTAAACCGACAATCCCCTGCAAAGTTAGGTGAATGTGGCTTGACCAAGTTCACAGCAAAATATTAGTGGAAGAAGTGAAACTCAATAGTTATGATTTCTATTGCTTAAGATTTGCATTATTCAACCTCTCATCACACAACAAAAGAGAAGAATTGATGAATGCGAATTACATAATGTATGAGTAATTAATGCACCAGCAAATTCCTATTAGATAATTGTATGGTTATAATTAACTAAATTAAAATTTACAGTGAAACAAATAGCGCAAACTTTTACACAAAACCCCAGTCAGACAGACATACACCTCCTCTTTTTACAACCCATCCCCACTGCTCTGTCTCAGAGCAATTGAATAGAAGGTGTAATTAACTTGTAAAACTAATGACTGGGTTTACATAAAAACAAAGGTTATGAAATTTATTGACTAAATTTTGCTGAATTCTTTCCAAAGCACAATAAGCAATGATATACATATGTATGAATGGATTTATTTCATTGGTCATTATCTATCTTTCGCTACATACATACAAAATCATCTAAAAATAGTGATTAGCAAGCACTCATTAAGTTTGTCCATGTTAAACAGCCTATTATCCCACCTGCAAACAACAGGAAGAGAAAGGGTATTGATGCAAGACGGAGAGGATAACAGTTGCGAGAAGAATGGGGGAGACACCTACTGGTAGATTCAGTCTGTTCCATTCATTGTTAATGCAGCTGCAAGTTATAAATTGGAAAGAATCAATGTGTGTATGTTGAGAGAGAGATAGGGAGAGCAAAAGAAAGAGAGAGAGAGAGAGAGAGAGAGAGAGAGAGAGAGAGAGAGGGAGAGCGAAAGAGAGAGAGGGAGAGTGAAAGAGAGAGAGACAAGGTACAGACAGACATAGCACCAAGTTCTACCAACAAACCCTATTATATATTCACATCATGTAACTGATCTAGTTTTAGTGCAGATTTAAAGAGATGCAGCTTATACATTATCAGTTTGCCTTCCTGACAGCTGGGTCTTTTGGTCTTTTCTCCTCAACAGAATATCTACCAGATATGTGAAACTTTCAACTGCACTAGATGAACTCAAAGAAATTGTAGATGACCTTGTTCAGAAAGAAGGCATAGCATCCAGGGGCCTCTCCCCCCCCCTGCTCTTAGGTTAAGGTGAATACTTAAACTGCTAGTTATTTCATTAGGTCCCATATCCAGTGACAACAGCTATTGTTAGCTGAGTGAGACAGGTGTGCTATTTAACTAGTTGTCTCTGCCTTGTATGTGTATGATAGACAATTGGTACAGTTAACATAAATAACATTGAGAAAGTGGAGGGAGGGAAAATTCCACAACTGTCAGTTAAGGGACAAGGATTAACTTTTAAGAGCCCCAATTTTAAAGTTGAAGCACAATGGGGTCTTATTAGTTTTTTTTTTTTTAATTTTAGCATCTGTATTTAAAAAGGGTAGCTTTAATTAGAGAAAATAGGACATGCACACACACACACACACACAGACACAGAGCAACCTTCCTCTTTTATACATAATCAAAGATATTAAATTAATACTAGTTTCAAATTTTGGCATAAGGCCAGCAATTTCGCGTGAGGGGGTATATCGATTACATTGGCCCCAGTGCTCAACTTGCACTACTATTATTTGACCCCCCACCCAAAAGGATGATTGGCGTTAGGACTCAACATGAAGCCATCAGAAGTGCCACCAAACATTTTGTCCTGCAAGGAATCAATTTGGCCAGCTTGCCCACCTTAGATATGAAATTAGTATCAGCTGTTGATTAACCCCCAGGTACCAGTGAAGTACTGATGTAGATTCCTTGCCCCTCTCTGCTTCTCTGCATCAGCTATATGAAGGAGCAAAAAGGGAGTATCCACATCAAAACCACACCAATCCTTCCATGTGATAATGAAGGGGCTCCAGGCAAGCCTTTTCTATCATTAAAAACATTCCATACATGATTATACCATTTCTTATCTCCTAAACACTGCTTCTAAGCTAACATCATCCAAAGTCCTTCTTAAGATGGCAGGGTGTGATTCAAGGGAAATTTTGCTACCATTTCTTGTAGTTCAAGTTACCATGTAGAGGTTCCTCATTGGCTCAAAAACATTAATGACACCGGGTGATGCAAAATGGCAACAATCTAGAGTATCAACCGGCTTTAGAACCATTCTTTCACAGAATTTATCTCAAATGTACGGCACTTCAATGTGTCAAAATACTGATTTGTAACATTGGCATAAGGCCACACATCTTAACTGAGGCAGGCTATAAATCAGTTTAATTAACACCAGTATTAAGCAACAACAGATGGCTATGCTAATAGGGGATCCTCAATGTGATGTTTCAAGTCATTAGAAATAACAACCAAACCTGTCTCGAATCTAATTCTATTGTCTCAAGAAAAGAAGGCAAGATATAATGGATAATGCAATCCTAGATGCAGTGCCAGCAATAAAGACAGGATGATCATGATTGGAAAGCCTTTGATATGGATCATATGTCAACTTATCAAGGGGGTAACATGGGGGTTAATTTATTAAGTACCTGAAAGGATAAAAGGCAAAGTCAACCTTGGCAGAATCTGAACTCAGAACGAAAAAGACAGGTAAAGTACTGTTAAGCATTTTGCCCAGTGTGGTAACAACTCTGCCAGTTTGCCGCTTTAGGAAGTGCCATAATAGTAACAACAACTTTCTATGGTTGGGATTGAAGGTAGCAGACTAGTTGAGGCAGTAGAACATTGGACAAAATGCTATGCAGCATTTGTTCCAGCTCTCTACTTTCTCAGTTCAAATCCAGCTGAAGCTAACTTTGCCTTTCATTCTTCTGAGTTCAGCAGATAAAAATGAAGTACCAGCTATGTATTGGTGTTGATTTAACCAATCATTCCCTTACCCATAAATTTCTGGCTTTGCACCCGAGAAACAAATTCCACTGCCACCAGCAATGCCACCATTTCATTAGTTTTCATTTTAGGTGGGAGTGGAGGGTCCCCTTTAAAGTCTGCTGTTGGAATACTTATGCCCTGTTTTACTGACTTTACCTAAGTTTCTTGAGTAAACTTTGAATGGGAATAATATTAATAGGATCATAATATGCCTTTCAATACTTTTTACCAAAATAATCACCCACCTATGTTATCAACCTTAGTTTGGAACCATTATGTCATATATCATAAGCTAGAATTATATAATCAGCGAAACTAAAGAGAAAAATAAACATTACTAAAAAAAAAAATCACATTCTCCATTGTTTTATTTCTTATTGTTGTTGTTGTGTCACAAAACAAGTGAGTTTTCTTGATTAAAACAAATTCCTGTGTAATTTAAATTCGAGAGGAAAGAACAAAACACAATAACAAATAATAAAGGAAGAAAAATACTACTTACAGCCCCTCACACACACACACACACTCTTTTTGCAAAAATGAATAACTAGATAAAAAAAAAAAAAGAAGAAAAAAAGCTACAACTACCTGAAACAGATAAAATGGAATGGATAAAACCAATATCTAGTACTTAGAATTTTTGAAAAATTAGGAAAAATAATCTGTGATTCCTGAGCAGGAATAAAAATGAAAAGAGACTAAAATGTATAAGAATGTGTAAAGTTTATATTCATTAGACAGCAATTGTAAGGTTCAGCTGCCAAGTAATAAAGAGAGCCAAGCAAGAGAGATAATATACACATAAAGACAACACCTCTCGGGTTGTCATTACAGAAGTCATAGGAAAGTTTTCTTTAATCCAATTTTACTCCTTTCAAACACACTGTTTTGTTTAACGAAATAGATAGCTAGCTGGAGAGAAAGAGAGAGATGGAGAGAGAAAAAGAGAGGAGGGGGGGAAAGAGAAATAATAATAATAATAATAGTAATAATGATGATGATGATGATGATGATAATAATATGGAAAATAATGAAAAGGAAATATAAATCTAAGTATAAAAAACATAAAAATAAATAAATAAATAGAAAAAATATTTAAAAGAAGTTTTGAATGTTATCTTAATTCTGCAAGTTATCGCAGCAGGTGAAAGAAAGAAATGTATTGGTGCAGCAATACTTGCTAATCCAGCAATTTAACAGTTTCTGCTATGTCAAGTGGAATTAACAGTAATAACAGCAACAACAAGAGCTACAACAACAACAATAACAAAATCTTATAATATAAAATAAAAAACAAACAATAACAACTAAAACACTGTCTCACGAACTAGTTGGATTAATCATTAGAGAACACACAACAGTTTATCTAACTCGGAATTACAGAAAATACCACACTAATGCATATATGAATGTGCATACATGCAAGCTGATGCACATAAACAACCTACACTTTTATTATTTTATAGGATCAGAGTTGACAGTTTCTATAAAAACAGATAAAAACAGACAAAAGCAGAAAGGAAAAGAGAGAGAGAGAGAGAGAGAAAGAAAGTGACACCCCCACCTCACTCCCCCATCACCCACTAGATACACTATTACACCAGAGTTTAAAAGAATAATTGCATCTTTTCTTTTCATTTGTTTAACTAGAATATAAAATAACGCCAAAATATGTGCATTTGCATGTTTGCTTGTGTTGTGTGTGTGTGCGTTCAGGGTTTTTTTCTCCCTCACCAAAAAAATGAATGTAATTGCTCTCACTTTGCTATTTTCAACAGAGAAGTTAAAGTTTTCGCAAGCAAAAGAGACAAAGTTAGTTGTTGAGAAGAGACAATGTGTGAGTGAAAGGAAAGGACTCAGAGAATTAAAAATTCTTGGGGAATGTAAGCTTCTATTGAGGTTCTCTTCTGTACTTTCTCTCTCTCTCTCTCTCTCACACACACACACACACACACACACACACAAACAAACAGACTGAAGCTGCCCCCTGAAACTGTAGAATCATTGTGGACTCTGAGTCTATTTCTGGGAATATAAAAGTGCCCCTACTGCCATGTCATATTTTTATTATTTTCTTATGATGGGAAACAAACAAACACACACACACACAAATGCTACATAATCCAAAGGAAGATAAGTGGAATGATTGACAATAGAAAGACTACATACACACACACACACA
>NC_068986.1:34717530-34718421 GCF_001194135.2 Octopus bimaculoides | reverse complement strand
ATATATAGTGTGTGTGTGTGTGTGTGTGTGTGTGTGTAATATTTTGGACTAATAGGGACGTTATTAGCAGGATGGGTCAAAACAACCGTTGTACAAAATAATGTTTAATATCAAATCCATCTTCTGATTACTTAAGAAATTATTATTTATTTATATTCAGTAGTTCCAATGTATAAAAAAAAGGGGGGGAGATCGATATGTTGACATCATCTTAGACACATTCACTTCAATTTACTCCCTCACCGCACCCCATGTTTTCAGTGAGTTCCCATTATAAATTTAACCACAAATTGTAATATGATTTTCTTGGTGTAATGTTAGACACCATCACCAACCAACCAACCAAACAACCAGCCAACCAAATGTTTTGGTTCCACAGCCAGTGTGTGTGTGAGTGTTTTTGAAGTCACAGACATAATCAAGATTTACTAGAGGTGGGTTTTGTAGAGCCAGTGATGTTGGGTGATATCTGATGCCTTCAGTTGGTTGGGTTCTTTGTCAGCTATCTTGCACAAGGCTACTTCGATCCGCTCCAGCTATAATATCCCTAGCACCTCTACTGCCTGTCTGTCTGGCTAGGGATGCTAATATCAAATCACAAATACAGAATCTATTTAATGCAAGAATTAGAAGACATTGTTGGGATTTTTTTACCTCTCATATTTTTTTAAGCAACATTTTTTTCTTCTGTTTTTAAAGTAGTTCTTCCCAACTCACTTCTCACTTTTTCTTCCTACCGACACCCCCACCTCTTGAAAGAACTGTCTTTTACTCAAGCACACACACACAAGCATGCATAAACACATACACACGAGCACACGTAAACACACACTAACCTAATCTTGAACTTCTTCCTTCTTCAATAGAAGTCTTTTGAGATGGAACAGGAAC
>NC_068986.1:34707929-34715367 GCF_001194135.2 Octopus bimaculoides | reverse complement strand
ACACACACACACACACGTGCAAATAGTACATGTATGTATGTAGATATATGAGTAATATATGAGTATGTGTGCGAGGGTGCATTGCCTAGAGCTGCATGCATGCATGTATTATGCATCTTCATGTGTGCATCTGCTTGTGTTGGTCGGGTGGGTCGGGGTGCATCTGGCATCAAACAATGAAAAAGAATTAAAACAATCTCACATAAATGCAATGTGAAAATAAATTTAAGATCGGTATTGATTGATATGATGATGATGATGATGATGATGATGATGAAGAAGAAGAAGATGATGATAATGATGATGAAGACGATGATGATGGTGGCAATGACAGTGGTGGAGGTGATACTAGAATGTGGTAGTGAATGATAGGATATCACTAAAATAGTGGTAGAAGGAAAAGGGTATCAAAATATTTGAAGGGGGTGGTTCTTGATAGTGTTTAGCCCCCAGTTAGACCTGAGTGAGTAGACCTATGATCAGAAGCATCGCAGTCATGCCACCTTCCATCTCCAACCTCGCCAATCATGGGTGAATCTAGGAATATATTACTGATCAATACATTAATCGTTTTTTTTTTTTTTTTTCGTTTTAAGTTGGTATGGTGTGTTCAAGAAGTCGGCGAGCTGGCAGAAACGTTAGCACACGGGGCGAAATGTTTTGTGGTATTTCGTCTGCTGTTACGTTCTGGGTTCAAATTCCACCGAGGTTGACTTTGCCTTTCATCCTTTCGGGGTCGATTAAATAAGTACCAGTTACACACTGGAGTCGTTGTAATTGACTTAATCCCTTTGTCTGTCCTTGTTTGTCCCCTCTGTGTTTAGCCCCTTGTGAGCAATAAAGAAATAAGGTGTGTTAAAGAAGAAGATTTGGCTGCTATTTCTAGGAAGATATGCAGCCACACAAATGATCTCATTCGGTTTGTAATAGTGATCGTAACAGGTGATACTGAAGGTGACAGTGGTAGTGGTTGATGACCAGACCCAAGAGGTGGTGGTGGGGGTAGTAGTGATAGTTAAGGGAGGATGGTAGAAATGTCATAGCAAGAGAAATACTAGTAAGAGGCAGCGATGTGGCATGAGTTGAATGCCAAATAAGATTACAAGTGTCTATGTGTGTGTATGGATTTATATATATATATATGTGTGTGTGTGTATATAATATTTCTGTGTAAGTGTAAATGCATCTGCCTATCAGATTGTGTGTCTGTATAATCAAATTGCAGCTAATGAATGAAAAAAGAAAGCAACGAGAGATCAAACTGCCTTTATTTGTTGACAGTAATTATGGTTTCAGTGTCCAGTTTAGATAACGACTTGTTTAATGTCAATTTTAATATATCAACAAGCAATCATTTTCTTTCATACCATCCACTTTTGCTTCGGTAGAAAGTCATGGAAAAGTATTCTGAGAATACACACACACACACACACAAATAATAATAATAATAATAATAATAATAATAATAATAAACAAAAATCATGTGTTCTCTTTACCTTCTCTTTCTCTATTCCTTATGCCTCAATTGTTTAGATGAGGAAAGATGCAGGAGAGGTCGTAAAATTTCACCTTACTTGGCTGGCACCAAAAGTACCAGTGCAATGATGATGAATCCAAATTTGAAAATATGTTATAAACAAAAGTGGTATTTAAGAATGGATAATACTAATTGGATACGTCGAGTCCATATCAGGTGGAGAAATAAGAGAGTGATATGTGCGCAAAGAATTCACCACTATCAACTAACTACAAAAGTGTGTGTGTGTGTGTGTGTGTGTGTGTGTGTGTGTGTGTGTGTAATATATAAATTACTGAAGAGGTCATCAGCAAAGCTGAGCAGGGCAAGACTTTAATTAGTTCCAATTAGAAGTTAGATATTTTTCTATAGTGATGGACGAAGTGGTGAGAAAGGGTCTACAGACATTGGAACCAACAGAGGAGATGACCGAGACTTGTGGCGGTCTGCTGTGCTTGAAAAAAAAACATGTCAACCTAAGTAAAAGCGTAGTTTCCTTTGCATGCGAGCTTGACCCCTGCAACCCTCTCCAGCTGTGCATCCCTAATCTTACGGGCTCATGGGTGCTGGGGGCCACGTAAAAAGCACCCATGCCAGTGCTGCATAAAAGCACCCAGTGGTTGGTATTAGGAAGGGCATCCAGATGTAGAAACCATGCCAAAACAGACATGGAGTCTAAGCAGCCCTTCAGCTGGTCAGCTCCTATGAAACTGTCCAATCCATGCCAACCTGATGATGATGGTGATGGTGATGGTGATGATGATAATGATGAATGAAGTAAATTAAGCTTAATGAAATGAAATAGAGTATATAAAGCTTATATTGGGTCATCCCATAGATAATGCATTGTTTTCAATTACATGAACTAAAAGTCGGAGAGGGACGGGATAAACTTACCTGCATCAACTTGCTATGAAAGCAGGTAGTAATTTTACCTTGTCCTTATTCTTGGTGCAAGTTTTGAAGAGTGCAATTCGATTTTAACAGTTATTTTTTCAAAGTTATAATGGAAGTGACAAAGGAGCATATTCGGCATATTTTATTCTATGAGTTCAATAAAGGCAAAAATGCAACGGAAAGTGTGAGGAATATTAGTGCATTACATGGGGGTCAGACATTAAGCGTAAACCATTGCCAATGGTGGTTTCAGAAATTCTGAGCTGGAAACTACAGCCTAGAAGACAAGCCTTGTCCTGGAAAATCTGAAAAGCTCAACAAGGACACTCTGCATATTTGCCGGACATTGCTCCATCTGATTATCATTTATTCTGCAGTCTTCAAAATCATTTGGATGGAAAAAATATGAGTTCTGTAGACAAGGTCAGAACAGTACTAGAGGAGTATTTTACATCAGAGACAAGTGAATTTTGGAAGAGGGGCCATGCAAGTCTACCAGATAGATGGAAGAGCATTGTAGAAAATGAAGGAGAGTATATTTTAGATTAAACTTTGTTTATCTTAATTTTGAAAAATAAAAGAAGTATTTAAAAAAATCACATTATTTATGGGATGACCCAATACATCACACACACACACACACACACAAAACTTCTTAGTTTTATTTTATTTTATTTTTTTGCTATCAAATTTCACTGAAGACATTAATTAACCAGCTTCTATAGCAGAAGACACCAGCCGATAGTGTCCCTGAAGTGGAAGAAAGTATAAATCATGAAGTTCTGGGGCAAACCTCTTAAACACACGGTCTGGCCAACACCAAGAAAGATGTTATGTTATTCCTTTAATGAGAACACTGGAAAAAACTAACATACTAGTGAGCCACCAAATACTGGTCCATTAGATCCAACTCCACTGATAAAAAATATCTCTAAAAAAAGATAATAATAACTTTCTAAATTTACATTGCATTTGATTAACTAGTGAAGGGATTTTGACAGGATTTCACATTCTGTAGACAGAAGGCATTAAAGAAAACCAGGTGTGGATGAATAGCAAACACAAACACAGAGGGGAATCACACACACAAACACACACACCATAGGTAAAGAAATAGAATTTGTCAAAATAGAAATGACCAGAAGGTGAAATAATTAACCGCAAAGACCTACTGTTTACATTGAAATTCCTGTTATATATTTTTAAAATTAGAAGATGAAACTTAACCAGAGCCAACTAACTCTTCAAATTAACCTGTTCATGTTAAACAAATTGCATAGGTAACAAGAGAAGGAAAAAAAAAATATGTCATTAAATTAGCATTAAGAAGAAATGAAGTGGTGGTGTAGAAATGTGAGCTAAAAAGTATTTGATTCAGAATATAACTCCTTAAAGAATAATACTGAAAAATTGAGCTTCAAATCTTGGAAGGTAAGATAAAGTAAAAATTGGAAGAGATGGTTAAAAAATGAGAAAAAGTGGTGTTTTTAGCATTTTGTGTAAAATCTCCACCAAAATAACCACTCTCTTAGAAAATTCTGTCGAGGTACTATGCATGAAAGGTGAGACTTAGCAGAGAGAGAAAAAAAGAGGGAGAAAGAGATATACAACTAGATGAATGGATAGAGAAAACAAGCTTACTAATGACACAAGTATAATAATAAGAGGGGGGGGGAGGGCACTTTAAAATGTTCCTTTTGGAAACCATTTTCTAAATTAGATAAACATATTTCTGAGTAAGATTTTATCCAAAGCAATAACATTTGAAAAAAAAAAAAAAAATAATAATAATAAAATTTAAAAAAAACTGCTGGTTACAATCTAGGAAAGTATTTTCTCCTCTTGTTAAATAAGAAAAAAGAAAGAAAGAAAGAAAGAAAGAAGAAGGATACAGTAAAGTATTATATAGAAGCTTCTAAAGTTTACATCAGACACCATCAACCAAACATTAGCAATAAGCAAATCAATGTATTCCTTCCAATTTTAGAAAGGAAATGTTTCTTCCACATGCTTTATTTTTTTAAACCCTTTTTTCTTGTTGTTTTTTTTTCTTTTTTCTCCCCCCCCCCTTTTTTCCACTCCTTGCGTTTTATTTATTTATTTTTATAAGTAGACCTACCCAAAAATAACAGTGAAAATAGCTTTGCATTTAACTCTTTTCAGGAGACAGCTATTGAAAGCCGTAACTGTAATGGGCATGTGTAAACACAAGTACCACACACTTCTCTCCTCAACAAATTGATTAATTGATGAAACATATTCCAGATCAAACCGAAAACAACGAGAAGAAATAATACATGACTCAACTCCTTTGCTTTGGAGATGCGAAGAGAAAGGAAAAATGGAAAGAAAAAAAGAAATACTCTGACCTATTCGATTATATTTCGAATGATGCTGTGGAGAGTGTGTTTGTGTATTATATATCTTGTATATATGACATTTACACAGAGACATATATATAGGTATATGTGTATACACACATACATACATGTAAAATGCAGTAATCTGTCCTAGATGAAACTGTAATATATTTCAATTTCACCTATTCTGTATATTCTATATATATTATATAATAATATATAATACACACACCCACATACACACAGACATTGAACATGTCAAAACTGGGGGGGGGGGGCATTATTTGAACTACCATGTATATGCGTAAGCGTATGCACAAGCATGAATTCCATGAGACAACTTTTTTTTTTGTGAGGGGGAAAGAAATAAATTAATAATTAAAGTAAAATTAAGACTACAACTTCCCTAATTTCTCCAAAGATTTATTTCAAATAGTTATATTTCTAATGGAAGATAAAATTGTCAAAAGAACTGAAACATAACAATAATAATAATAATAATAATAATAATAATAATAACAATAATAAAATCCAGTTATTGTTCTTGGCATTGGTTCGATTGCAGAAACTACATAAAATATTACACAGTCTTTCTCATAATGGAACAATAGAAAAAGGGGTTAAGTGACACCACCCAGCCACTGTCTGGCAAAGCAAGTGAAGGGCCATCAACTGTGATAAAGCAAATCGCATTTGCATAGGTCAGCATCAATAACAGTCCCCACCGCCCCGCCAGAGCTGATTCTGTTATCTTTCACACAAACAGAACCATTAGAAGATAGAAACCCCCCTTCTCCTCTTCAGCTCAAAGACAATAGGCAAAAATGTTTTCAAGATAAAAATCATCCAGTTGTTAAGAAGAAGGAGAAGGTGGGGAGGCGATCAGACTATATCTCATGTATGCTGCCTCTGCTACTGCAGTTTGTGCCTCCTGCGTTTGGCAAAGGCTTCAAGCTGTGATTGATTGATTCTACAGATCAACGAGGAAAAGGAATGGATGCAGTACAGATTCTAAACGGTTCAGAGACCAGCAAACTTCTACTGTAGGTTAGAAGACAGTCAACCACAATATTACACTCAGCACAAATTAATTGCTTGTCAGACATTGATGAGATGAAGAAACAGAGAAAGAGAAAGTGACAGAAAATCTCTGTATTTTGAATTATAGGTGTTATGGCTGCACTAAAATATGCAAGTCTGTGGCCAATAAAGCTGCACTAATTCCATAATTACAGTAATCAGCACTGTGCTGCCAAAGAAATATAATGGCCATTTCCAATCAACTAGAATAAAAGTGTCTGAAAAGAAGCAAATCCACCTGATATTTTTCCCTAATAAACTTTGTGCATTTATTATAGTTATGCAAAGATAAGCTTAACAATATTTATACAATTAGATTTTGAATTTATCATAAAAAAAAAAATTCCAAACAAAATAACAATAATGCAAAAAAATGTGTTGTATTCTCTGGCCTTTCTAAGTTGACATTAATGTTTTAGCAATTACAATCTTATTTTTCGTGTGTTGAATTCAAAGCTAAAATTTTATTGAAATATCACAGTAAGTTAAAATGAGTCGACTCTGATTCGTTCTCCTCTTTTTTACCTCCTCGTTCTCATTGCTGATATAATAATAATGCTGGAATGGCTACTACAATAACTAATAGAAAAATTCAATGCCTGCTACACAGCATTTATTATTGGTCATGCACCATATTCATTGCTTCCTTACAGTCATTTCGATATTGTTCAACGAAGCTTCTCCACCCTCTAAATAACGAACACCAAAGCAGAACAAATTAAAATGAGATTTAAAGACATTTAGTGGATTTATTAAATTCAAATTTAATGAATACACTGATTGTATTCATAAATTGAAAGTGTACAGAAAAAGTGAAATTAACTGACCACATATAGAAGACATCTGGAAGATATTAAACTTTAGCTAAATTCCATAAGTTTACTATATTATTTTATAAATGTTTGATTAAATTTGAAACAAAGTTTAATAACATCTCTAAAAGTAACATTTTTAAATTTCACGTTTACTTTTACAGTAATTAATCCAGACCATGGAATATGTATTATAGCAGAAATAATCACACTGGGAAGATATACTGATAAAAATTTGATCAAATGTCTCCAGGGATGGGTATAAGAAAAAAGAAAATTTCATTCACTGCTCTCGTAAGACATCAAATATGCCATAAATTGTTGCAATTAAACACCACAAGCATAGTGATCTAAACCTTGCATACACACACACAAAAAAAGAAAAACAATAACATGAGTGTGGTGACGTAAGCCTTGAATAAGCAAAACCCAAAAAAAGAAAAAGAGAAACCTACTCTTTTTCCTTATAAATAAAATGATAGAGCTAAGAGAATTCTTTTAATTCACTGAACCAAGGAGAGAAGAGGCTGCTCTATGTTTGACACATGTGCATAAAGTATGCATGTGTGTGTGTATATTCATGGAAGAGTGCATACATACATGCATGTATGTATGTATGTATGTATATGTAGACACAAAATGGCAGACAGACTCAGAAATGGCCATGACAAAAATACATTCAAACTGGAGAACCGAGCCCCATATGCGAAAATAGGTTTGGGGGTAAAGATTGGAGAAAGAGGTGAGGGGGGAAAATGTGTGTGTGTGTGTGT
>NC_068986.1:34705120-34706262 GCF_001194135.2 Octopus bimaculoides | reverse complement strand
GAGAGAGAGAAAGAGAGAGATAGATGGATAGATATATACATAGACATACATGTTTATGTATGCAAAAGTGTGTGTGTGTGTGTGTGTGCATACATACATCTATACTTATGTTGGTGTGTGTGTGTGTGTGAACACATGCACATATCTTTTATCTTTTACTTGTTTCAGTCACTAGACTGCAGCCATGCTAGGGAACCACCTTCAGGAACTTTAGCCCAACAAATCAACCCAGTGCCCCTTTTTTTTAAGTGTGGTACTTATTCTATCAGTCCCTTTCGTTGAAACACTAACTTACATGGATGTAAACACACCAATACTGGTTGTCAGGTGGTGGGGAGGGACAAACAAACAAACAGATACACACAGACACTTGGGCAAGTGTCTTCTACTATAGCCTTGGGCTTACCACTTGTGAGTGGGTTTGGTAGACGGAAACTGAAAGAAGCCCATCGTGTGTGTGTGTGTGCGTGTGTGTGTGTGTCTGCTCCCCACTCCCATCATCACTTGACAACTGATGCTGGTGTGTTTACATCGCTGTAACTTAGCAGTTCGGCAAAAGAGACTGATAGAATAAGTACTAGGCTTACAAAGAATAAGTCCTGGGGTCAATTTGCTAGACTAAAGGTGGTGCTCCAGCATGGCTGCAGTCGAACAACTGAAGCAAGTAAAAGAATAAAAGAATACAAATAGAAACAAACAACAAACAAAATTTGAATACGAAATATTCCATTTTCATGAGACACATTTGGAATGGAGGGTGTATATCATGTGATAGGTACCCTATTTCAATTATATAGATCTGGCTTTAAAAAAAAACAACTTGAAGTCAGTTACTTCTGATAACCATACATATGCAGATACATACATATTTATACACACACATGCGCACGCAAACAGTAAAGAGTTAGATAAGACTTTTGCATTAAACACAGGGTGACTAAGTTACTGGTGTAGCTTCTGAGCTATGAATGCAATAAATAATATATAGATACAATGAGAAAGATGAAAGCTGGAACATACAAGAATCTTTATTGATCACTACAATTGTTTCGACCTAGGTGTAAACCATACAATTTATTAACTACTAACTATATATATATATATATATATATATATATATATATATATATATATATATATAT
>NC_068986.1:34702350-34705089 GCF_001194135.2 Octopus bimaculoides | reverse complement strand
ATATATACACATATACACATGCATGCACACACACACACACACACAAACCTCTCCACCAGATTATGTAACAGCACATACTGAGTTTCAGTTTTGACCATCAACAGAATGAGTGTGGAAGGTAACATATCAATCTAATTTATTGATTATGGATGAGTTTCAAAATCCAGACATGACCATCATATCCTATCTTTTTGTATATCAGGGAATATTTTATCCAATATTGGTTTTCATTTTCTCAGACAATAGCATATGATTGGAGGGAAATTTGGCCACCAAGCGACCAGAGAGTCTGACCACCAGCACCAGCACCACCGCCGCTGCCACCACTATGGGCTTGAGTAGTCATTGTAGAGAGAATTGTCTGATAATTAATCAGGTTTGCAAAACCACCCCACACAGCATCAGCTTATTTTCCTGGGTAGATGGCCACCATCAGCCAAGCAAGTTGAATACTTCAATGTATGTCATAAATCAAGTTGCTAGGTCTGAGAACAAAAGCTTTATCAGAAAACTTCCATGAATGCCTCCTATAATAAGATAACAAAGGCACATATCAACCAACCTTTTCCAGTTTTCAATGATTAACAGGGAAGAGCTGGATACCTTATTTGCTTTCATGTATTTCTGAAGTGTAACAATATATACAACAAAAAGCTAACATCATGTTCAAACTATCAAAACAATTCCCCAGGTTGTTAGTAAAAAGCTCTTTCTGCTTGCTAGACACACTCTATCCACATTGCCCAATTCTTGAGCATTGCCTATTTGATATCCTATTCTCTTAAATAAAGCAATATGCTTCTCTTAAATGATAGAGAGAAAGAGAGAAAGAGAGAGAGTGTATCAATACAGCCGTTTATTTTTATCTACATTACTCTCCACCACCCTTTATCACATGCTTATAACCCCCACCTCATTTTGAACTAGAGATCTGCTATAAACAAGTAAAAATCATATGCAAATTAAGAAAAAATAAAATAAAATGAAATAATAAAAAAATACTGAGAATTCAGAATGTTAAACAGAAAAATGCAGTATGCCATGCAGTAAACTTCTCATTAAAAATTGTTGGCAGGAGAAAAAGCATTCAGTTGTAAAGACACCTGCTCTAATAAACCCCAATTTAAAATCGTAAGGCAGCTCTCCAAAAGTGTTTTCGTGTAAACACAAGAGCTCTGCTGCTAGATGTGAGCTTCCCTTAACGATCAACCAATAATCACATTTTGCCATTTTCATTTATAAAACAGTAGGTTCAAATGTTGGGAGTATGTAAAATAGACTGGTAATGGGGAGGGGTAGAACTGGCAATAACATAGAAACAAGCTAAGGACATAACAACATTATCATGAGATATACTAAAGGAATAGGAGAAGGGGAATAATAGCAACACACATTTTATTTGTTCAAATATGTCTCCTTGCACCAAATTATGGATTTATATATTTTCATAACAAAATTCATGTAACTGTTAATGATAATGCTAGTTAATTTTAGCCAATCCTGATGCACGATTCAAAAATAGGCATAAGTAATATTTTGGTAAAATGAATCTTTCAAACTTCTGGGGTTTTTTTTTTTTTTTAATACTTCATTTATTTGGTAAAATATATAAAGGAAAAAAAAATCATGGTTAATAAAAATTAGAAGAAATAATCTAGAAGTAGGAATTTACATCACATGAAAAATTTAATTGAAATTAGAGAATTTGACAGAAAAATGAAGAATCAGGTTTCACTGGGAAAATGTGTAGAAAAATTTGATAAAAATAATCTTTTAAAAATATTTTCTGATAAAAATAAAGTAAAATTTATGTACATATTTCATAAATTTTATTTACATTATATAAATAGTATTTTTAAAGAGGGCATTAAAGCAATATGATTTAAATTACTATAAAAATTAATGTGGATACATAATTCTTTACAAGTTGATATAACATAGAGCCGTATTAAATGGGGGGAGGGGGGACTTGAAAGATTACAGTAAAAAGTTTAAAAGGTTAGTTGGAATTCTTGAAGAGAAACAATATATTATGTAGTATGGATGTGTAGAAAGAAGTTTGCTCTCCAACTACAGGGTTCTGGGTTCAATCTTATTGCATGGCACCTTAAGTAACTATCTTCTATTATATAGCCCTGGGCCAACCAAAGCCTTATGAGAGGATTTGGTAAACAGAAAATGAAAGAAGCTCATCATATATATATATATAGTGATCATCTAATTGAAACACATTTGTTCTTTCCTCTCTATTTTTTTTCTCTGCTCATCTACCCTTTCCAAAGAAGAGCATATGCTCAAAATGTTTAAGCATCTCCTGAACATTAACCTAATACATCCTGTTTGTTTTCTTTTTCTTACTTTGTCTTTGTGTTTATAAAAATATGGAGTCTGGACAGCTGCCAGCTGACCAGTCCCATGTCAAACTGTCCAACCCATGCCAGGATGGAAAGTAGACATTAAAGGATGATGATGATGATGATATGGACTGTTCAAAACTTACTAAATATTTACACCTAGAATCCTGGATCTTACAATTACACATCATTATATAGGGATGTATATATATATATATATATATATATATATATATTACTTTATTTTTTTCTGTCTCCGATGAAGGGAAGTACTGGATCTTCCCAGAAACAGCTGTAAGACTCTATCCATAAAATACTTCTTCAACCTTACCATTGCTTTCTTTATCTTTTTGTTTTTATATATTTACACACACACACACACACA
>NC_068986.1:34700544-34701937 GCF_001194135.2 Octopus bimaculoides | reverse complement strand
AAAAAAAAAAAAAAAAAAAAACAGGAAAAAAAGAAAGAAAGAAAGAAGTGAATTTAGCATGTTCAAGAATTCAACTATATATGCTTAAATAAATATTACGTGTTCAAAGAGAGGAGTTTGGTAAGTTCATTGTCATGAGAAGTATAGAAATTAACATTTTTGGGGACCTGAGAGTTGAGGAAAGAGAGAAAGACAAAAAAAAAAAAAAAAAAAAAAAAAAAAAAAAAAAAAAAAGAAAGAAGAAGCGGTATTGTCATTTGGAATGTAGGGAAGTATAAACTGAAAAACAAAATTTCTCTCTTAAAGAGTTGTTCTGCAAATGTCAGATTCCAATTTGTCTGACAGTATAAGAACATATTCATACTCATGAATTTTATGGTATAACCTTTGGTGCTCACTCTACCCCTGTTACTAGTTTTTGAATAAAACTGTGTTTAAATGGTTAGTTGGGATTGTGATGGCTTATACTGGAATACTTAAAACAAGATTATTACAAAAAAAGAGACTAGATTTCAAGGTAGGAACGAGTTCTTGAGTAAATCAGAACTGAACAAGACCTTACAGTACTGGAGAAGATTTCTGAGATAGAGAAGACAAATAACTATGTGTAAATATATATAGTAAATATATATGTAAATATAAAAAATATAAAAAGACAAATAACTATATGTGAATATATATAGTTCAAATTTATAGAAAACAAAAGACGAAGACAGGTGAAGGAGCAATGAGCAGGTGTATTAGTTTGACACTTAGGAATGGAAAAGTAGTTGATGTTTTGAGCCTACATTCTATGACAGAAAGAATTGAGATATATATATATATATATATATATACATAATACATTATAACTGAACGACTCTTCCAATACTCAGAGTACTCAGAGCCTTCCAGTTATAATGTATCAAAGAATACTCTACTTTTGTACTGAGTTCTATAATTTATCAATTCTAATGAATCAACACACACATATATGTTGTTGTTGGCACTCCATTACTTACGATGTCAAGGGTTCCAGTTGATCCGATCAACAGAACAGCTTGCTCATGAAATTAACGTGCAAGTGGCTGAGCACTCCACAGACATGTGTACCCTTAACGTAGTTCTCGGGGATATTCAGTGTGACACAGTGTGACAAGGCTGACCCTTTGAATTACAGGCACAACAGAAACAGGAAGAGTGAGAGAAAGTTGTGGTGAAAGAGTACAGCAGGGTTCGCCACCATCCCCTGCCAGAGCCTTGTGGAGCTTTAGGTGTTTTCACTCAATAAACACCCACAACACCCGGTCTGGGAATCGAAACCACGATCCTATGATCGCAAGTACGCTGCCCTAACCACTGGGCCATTGCGCCTCCACACACACACATATATATATATATATATATATATATA
>NC_068986.1:34690661-34700148 GCF_001194135.2 Octopus bimaculoides | reverse complement strand
GATGGAATCTGAAACTTGTATGAAATGGAAGCTCTTTCTTTGATGCACAAAGCAGATTTAAAAGAGGCTGTTGTTATATTTAAACAGATCCTAATAGCTATGAAACGTTAGCTAACTTGCACTGTTTCTGAAACTGAAAGCACAGGGATTTCTTTTGCTCAATTTAACAGGAATGTATAAGAAAAAATTCATAAGTCATTAGCACAATAAATCAATCCAACGAAGACAGTCCAGCAATCTTGTTACCACTTTAAGCTATAAGAAGATCAACAAAGATCAATGGAAGAAATCCTGTATGTGTGCTTTTACCAAATGTATCGATCGCAATAGACTTTGGCTGCAATTTGAGTTAGTGATTAGCTGATACTACTATTAAGACAATATTTTCCATTACCAGGAGAATTACAGCGCACTGTCTATAAATTATATAGGGAAATCCTAAGCAGTAAGTTGATAGCACTATGATATATGTACTTAGTAGTAACACTAGTATTGTTAAATAGACTAAAGTGATATAAAGAAAGACATGAAAACAGAGTTAAATACTTCCTATGCGATACAGATCAAACACTGACTCAACAACATCTCTAAGTAGATATATTTATTATTGTCAATTCACAACCAGTGGTTTTGGCTCCATGTTAAACTGTGTTCCTATAACATCCCACCACCACCACTAACAACAACAACAACGAGTAATAGATGAATATTAAGTCAAGTAGAGTATTGCCATTCAAGAAGAGAACATAAATGAAATGATGATTGTGATTATATAACTTTGATATAGCATATAAACATCATTGCTTTATATCACTTCTACCACATTGGCATGGGATATATAAGCTGTATGAATGAGGCTGTGCTTTACTTATTACTAGATGCCTTTCCTATTGCCAGCCCCCTGATTTGCCTATTTTTATATTCATACATATCATATTCTCTCTCTCTCTCTCTCTCACACACACACACACAGGTGCATAGATACGTGCATGCACACACACACACACACTTCATTTTTGAAGCTTCAGCAAAACTTATAAAGTGATACACAAGCATTCAACTATGAAAGCATTGAACCTTATATCAGAAACAGCTGTAAGCTGTTACATAATTTCTTATATATGTACACACACACACGCACGTACACACACACACGCACGCACACACACACACACACACACACACACACACACACACACACAGTTATTGAGCTGTTAATTTTCCAACAACTGGCGAAAATAATTGTATGCAATACAGTTTCTAAAAGATGAGGAATGCTTACAGTTAATCCAAGCTTTCAATTTATTTCCTATCCATAAGAATGGAATGATTATCAACAATTGGTTCTGTTGATAATTATTTAACAACAATAATTATTTTTTTAAATGCATAGCAAATTGCTTTCAATATTAACACAGTATATGATACCGGTTTCGACTCTACTAATTCCATAGTCTATTTATGGGCATGGGCAAGAATGACCATTAAAATCATCATTGCAGCCAACTCCCCTCTCCACCAACAACATAACAGTGCTCTACAACTCATCCAAGCTTTGGCAATACCCATATAACAGTTCTCTAGCCAGCCATCCACTCAAAAGTATGGCATGACAGTATTGGCTTCATTAGTAGTTTTAGGTGTACATATAGTCACCAGCAAAACATCACATCACAGACACCTTCTCAGACCTCTCACCCTTCACTCAGTGATAGAACCAGGATGAGACAAATGGAAGGAAAAAGAGGGCTGCACCAAAACACTCACTCAGCTAGTACCCATTACAACTGAGTAGGTTAGAGCAATGTGAAACAAAGTGCTTAGTTCAAGAGCACAACATGCCATCCAGACCAGGAATTGAATCCACAACCTTATGATCATGAATAGAACACCCTACCCACTCTAAAGTAAGCTGCTCTATTTTTCTTCACTCTCTACAATTCAGTTCAGTCTTTTCAACAAAACCATGTCAGTTCTTTACAACACAAGCACAAGCGCCAAATGGTCAAAGGCAAAACATAAGCTGTCAAGTTGGATTGAACCGACTTCGCTTGATTGAACCCACAGAAGCTTATTAACGAAGTCAAGCCAAGTGAGTATTGAGGTTAGTGCTCTGGTATTCTGCCACTTTTTTTTTCTATTTGTAATAATAATAATAATAATAATAATAATAATAATAATAATAATAATAATAATAATGATACATCTGTTGTTGTTAAAAAGCAGTAAAAGTGTCAAGACTAGTATGATCAGACTGAAAGAGATGCCTACAATTGGTTTTGTTAGGACTGTGTGTGACATTTTACATAAGCCCAACCCACTCCACATCCTTAGCCTATCCTACCTACAGACATATTGTTATTCTTTATAAAAATAAAAAAATAAATGAATTTGGAGAAGAGTACACCAGATCTATAAAATCCTGCTTATTCAGGCACAAAAACAAAACCAACAATGCTTTGTTGCAGCAAGGCCAGCTTTTCTTTTCCTAAATATGACAGGCATTATATAAAGACACAGACATGTGGAAACTACAAACAAAAAGAAAAAAGAAGAAAAAAAAAACCCAAGCAAGCTCAATAGCAGAAAATGTAACAATCAAGTTAAAGAGAACAAGTAGTGAATTTAGATCAAAATATGGGAAAAATCACTCGCAAAATGGACGAAGCTTTTATTCATATAATAATAGCCATCATCACCACCATTACCACCAACCCCACTCCTTAACACCATCGCCACTGCCACCACCACCACCATCATTGTTTTAACTTCCACTTTTCCATGCTAGCAGGAGTTAATCAGAATTTGTTTTAAGATAGATTTTTCTACAGCTGGATACCTTTCTTTTTGCCAACCCTCACTTGATCCAAAGCAGGGGGGGGGGGACATGTAAATCGTCTCTGTACTGTTCATATTTTAGAATATGTTCTGCCAAAGATAATTAAATATATATGTGATTTAATAAAATAGATAAAACTAGTGTGAATACCTCATTTGTGTGACACATTTTTTAGGTAGAATTCTTTAACAATTTGCTCAGTCATTTGACTGTGGCCATGCTGGAGCACCGCCTTTAGTCGAACAAATCGACCCCAGGACTTATTCTTTGGTAGCTTGCTTACCAACCACATGGTTCTGGGTTCAGTCCCACTGCGTGACACCTTGGGCAAGTGTCTCCTGCTATAGCCTCGGGCCGACCAAAGCCTTGTGAGTGGATTTGGTAGACGGAAACTGAAAGAAGCCCGTCGTATATATGTATATACATATATATGTGTGTGTGTATGTTTGAGTGACTGTGTTTGTCCCCCCAACATCGCTTGATAACCGATGCTTGTGTGTTTATGTCCCCTTAACTTAGCGATTTGGCAAAACGAGACCGATAGAATAAGTACAAGGCTTCCAAAGAATAAGTCCTGGGGTCGATTTGCTCGACTAAAGGCGGTGCTCCAGCATGGCCGCAGTCAAATGACTGAGACAAGTAAAAGAGAATAAAGAGTATAACATGTTCAGAACAGTAAAGTTTTCAAATTCATTGATGTTTGCAGACCTTCATGACCTCACTTTCATACTGAAGTGGTGTAAGTATCCTTGGGATGTGTTGCTGCCACTTTATTTGTAGGAAGGAGTGATGAAATAGGTGTAGTACTGGTGTTGATCTTACCATCTTCTATAGTAGCCTCAAATTTGCCAATGTTTTGTCTGAATTTGTATGTATGTGCATGCATATGTGCAGCTGTATATTTATTTACTGGTGCACTCTGGTACCTTGCATGTCAACCTTTTATATTTGAAAAAGAACTGGTTATCTAATAAATAGCAATTAATAAAATAAGTAGTATTTGGTGCATTTTACATAATTGACTAAAACCTTTGCAGGTGGTATCCCAGTATGGCTGCTCTCCAGTGCCAGCAATCAATAAAAGGATAAAGAGAACATGTGTGTGTGTGAGGTTGAGAAAAGTCTGATTGGAAGAACTGTTTGGTTCTTACTGTGTCACAAGAACAAAACAGTTTCTTCTGTTTTAGACTAAAGGGACCCTGTTCTGTCCCTTTTTGATATGTCCTCACAGGGATTATAAAATTACCCTCTCCCATTGAAGTTATCGATTCTATTAGAATTTCTCATATAGAAGATTGACTATCTTTATAGTCTGTAGTCTCAAAAGCCTAGAAATATAGATATAATAATAATAATAATAATAATAATAATAATAATGTATGAGAGCAAAGTGGTAGATGTAGGTTAAAAATTGTTTCTAAATAAAAAAAAAAAGATGAAAACAAAGAGGAAGAGTGATGAGACTCAGCACAGAGGGGAGTGAGTGGAGAGAGAAAGAGAGAGGGGGGGGCAGAAAAGTACTTCAAGAATTAAATGCAACACCTATGATTTACATCTGTGAGTAAACCAATGTAACAACACATAATAGATTTATATTTGAACTGTTATCTATACTCTTGTGATAAGTGGTAGATATTGAATAGGAGGGCACCCCTCACCTTCCCAATGTTTTTTCTTCTTTTCAGTATTTGTGTTATTATTGTATCTAGTCTGTTGTCATGGAAATAGCTGGAGTAAGTTGTATAAACAGCCAGAAATAATTTCTCTATGTTTATTTATTTATTTATTTATTTTTTTTGAAAAATTATGTGTCAAATTTTTGTTATATTTTCACTTTGAAAAGCACATTTGCACTCCCAGCATACTTGAAGGGTTATGGTTGTGTATGTACATGCACACATACACAGGTGAAAGTGAATTCCACTTCAACAAGGTTAATATGCCTGAAGGGCACCACCTCAATAAGGGGAACACTTGGCAGATAGATATATATCACTGATAGCAACAGACACCTAGGACACACACATTAAGGTGAAAGCAGGATTCATAAAGTCAGTCAATGAATAATTCCTTCTCACCTTTCTCTCTATCTCTCTCAACCCTTTAGCATTTGAACCAGCCATATCCAATCTAAATATTCTACCTGTTTTATGGTCAAAGAAGCCAGATCCAGTCTCTTGCACCTACCCTACAATGTCATTCTAAGAATAGCTAATCGCCTCATTGAAACCTCTTGGCTACAAGATAAATGCATGGTTAATTCAAAACAATGTGAAGAAATAAGCCTTGCATTTGACAACAGAGTAATTAATTTACTGAATGCTAAAGGGTTCTACCATAAAAGTGAACTTAGCTTTTAAGTTTGAAAAGAAAACTTTGGGGACTCATGATAGTAGTGTCATGGATAAAAAATTCTGATTGATCCCTATCAGGAAGCAACAGGGAATGGTGGTGGTGGTGGTGGTGGTGGTGGTGATGATGATGATGATGATGATGATGATGGTGATGAGGAGGAGGAGGATACAAGGTAAGATGTAAAGTAACCTCACCTCAGTCACCTCAAAAACGGAAAATCTCAGAGAAGTGCAATAAATGCCAGATGTTAATGTTACATAGAAGAAGGTAATCCTTTTTGCTCCCATTGATGGTTGACCCAAATTAGCAAAGAAGAGAAGGTAGGTAAATGAGTAAGGTAGGTAAGGTCTGTGGGTGGTAAATGAGTAAGAACCAAGTAAAAAAAAAAAAAAGAAAACCACATAAACCAGATGCTGGTTGATACTAAAGAAGTTTTAAGAAGATTGTCTGTCAGATAATAATCTGTGGTCAAAATGAATGCCTGTAGGGGGCGTTAGTGTAGAATAAGGAAGGAATAAGTAGTAACACTGCAACAATATTGAAGTCAAAAAGTTGTTGCAGACAACACTGGAGTTCTTAATAGATTCCATTATGAATTCTTGAAAATGAGAAGAAGAAAAAAAAAAAACCTAATTGATCTTTCATTTCAAGAAACTTATGTGAATGACTAAATAGCTGCTATTTCATGCTAGAAATTAGAAAGATAAGAAGTGTTGGGTGGGGGGAAAGACATGATAAAATAAAAAATAAAAAAAACTTCCTAATGTATAAGACAAAATGCAAGCACCTTAAGACGATGTCTCAAAAATCATCAACAGTCAATGAAAAATGAAGAAAAGAAGTCATTAAATTTTCACCTTGTTTAATTTTATTTACACTCTCGGTTGATGAATGCCTGACAAAGTGTTATCATTAACAAAAGAACAACACGCGCTTGAAGCAGAGAAGAAGAAGATATAAATAAGACCTGCCATAATTATAGGTAAAAGAAAGTAAGCTGACATTACCACCTTGTGGTGATAATAGAAATTCCTTAAAATTAATTACCGAATTCTATGGCTGTGTTTGTGATTGCATGTATTATTTAAAATTGAAGCTAAAATGATAAACAAGTATGCAGCTGGTAATTAGAAAACAAAATAGTGAAAACTTTTAGTGTATCTTTAAAAACATTTTAAAGAGTGTAGAGTGTGTGTGTATGTGTGTATATATATGTACACGTATAAACGGTTAAAGAGAGAAAGAGAAGTAAAATGAAATTGTTGTAAACAAAGTTAAATAAAGTTATAAAACATAATTTCTCATCAGAAAATTTTGACCTACCAATAGTCTAAAACTAATGCAAACCATTCGAAAATGCAATTTACTAACATCAATAACAGCAAATTAAATGTTTGATCTTAAACCAGAGAAAAATACTCAAATATTTGTGCATATTAAATAAGTGTGTACAAGTTTAGTGTATGCAAACAGTTATATATTTAATTTATAGCTTTGGCAGTGATAGTGTTAATGTAATAAGGTATAGAAATATAAAACTGGCTGTATTTTATATAATAAATAAAGTATAAACCATTTGAAGACTGAACTTAATGGAAATGATTTTTTTGTTTTTTTAAGAATTACCATTAGGTTTAATTTGAAAACAAGACTAAAATATCATTTTGTAATCTAGCATTGCAATTTGAATAATCTAACAAGATGGCAGCAAGTTATGGCAGGCAATCTTATATTTAAAGAGTATGGCTATTGCTAAAAAGCCTAAAAATAACAAAAAATGAAAGAAAAAAAAATATGCACGCACACACACACAGAGTGGAGGCTAAGTTATGGAAATGAAAGAAAAGTTAGAAGGTGAACCAGGCATTTAAAGAGGAAAAAAGTTAAAAGATGAGTGAAAGAACTAAATGGTTGAGTGGCAGACTACAAGAGATAAACTTACAAGAGTAAGTGAACTTGGAACTGGTGTACATAGAGGCCAACATTTTATTTCCTTGACAACATCCAATGTTGTTAGTTTATTTCGGCAATTCCAAACAGCTGCTAGATTGTTAGAATTAGACAGTCATTTGATACTGAGCTAAAATCAGGACCATGTGCTGTTGGAGTAAACCAACAAATAAATAAGCTTTGTTTTTTTGGGGGGGTTCTTTTTGTTCATTATTATCTTTTGTTTTTGTTTACTTACATGAAGCTTTTTGTTGTTTTTTTTTTATGACACCATAGTTTGAATGAATAGAATTATAATGGAATTGAAGATAGCAATCTAAACTGCCACCCATTCTAAGCTTCTGACATGCTTAGTTAGAGGCCTGTACCCTCTCCTAGGCTTCCTCATTCTTTCTTCCAAGCAAAAGATTTACCCTTCCCCAGCAACTGACCTACAGCAGTTCTAAGGCAGAAGGGGCAACAAATGTTAGCAATTCTCTGTTTTCAACCCACAGGGAATTTAAGAGTTGTGTGCTTGCCCCTAAATGAAGCTAAAACAAAATAGGTAAAGAAAAAAAAAAAAAGCCTCGCTTTAGAAGGAAGTTTCAACAGCAAACCAAAGTTTATCTTGCATGACCATTATTTACTTCAAATAGGAACAATTTAATATATTCTTCTTATTTTGAAATAGTTATATGCTACAGTAGATGACAGGAAAACTAAAACTCAAATTAGATCTAAGTAGACAAGAAAAAATAAGTACAGAGATTAGCCATTAAGAAGGATGTTCCAGTTGTGAGAATCCAATGAAAAAACAAAAAAGACTTATTTCTATACGTGGCCATGTGGTAAGAAGTTTGCTTCCCAGCCACATGGTCACAGGTTGAGTCCCTACTAGTTGTAGGTCAACAAAAGACTTGTGAGTGGATTTGGTGTGACAGAAACTGTAAATAGCCCATGGTATATCTATGTGTGTGTGTGTGTGTGTGTGTGTCTTTGTTTTTGTGCTTGTCTTTACCACTGCTTGACAACTGGTGTTGATGCATTTACATACCCATAACTTAGCGGTTTGGCAAAAGAGACCAATAGAATAAGTACCAACCAAATTTTTAAAAAATGGAAGAAAAAAAAAAGTGGGATTGATTCATTTGACAAAAAATTCTTCAAGGCCACAGTCAAATGACTGAAACAAATAAAAAATAAAATAAGGATAAAAAAGATGTGTGTACGTATCTTTATGTTTGTCTCTCTCCCCCACCCCACAACTTGACAACCAGTGTTGATTTGTTTACACTCTCATAACCTTGCAGTCTGGCAAAAAGAGACTGATAGAATAAGCACTGGGGTTGATTTGTTCAATGAAACCCTTCAAGGCAGTGCCCTAGCATGGCCAGTCTAATGACTAAATCAAGTAAAAATTAATTTTTGATTAAGTATGCAATATTAATCTGCAGTTAAGAATTTGGAAATTAACTATTGAAATGATTTTATAATTCCACTAAAGTTAGAAAATAAAATCCCAACAGTAATCAAAGACTTGTGGGATAAACAGTTAAAAGAGAAATGCTTGCATTCCAGAGAACACATTTTATAAAATAATTCCAAAGGAATACTAAATTAGTTTAGTTATATTAATAATTTATTTATATTAATAATTTTACAGCTTTCAGTTAAGAGTTTTTGTTAGAATTACAAAAGCTATTTGTATTTTGTTTTAAGCCCTACTTGGTCAAAATTTCTGATTAAAAGCGATAGACAAAAGACAGCCAGAGCGCATGCGCCTGGAAGGCGGGAGGGTGTGTGTGTGTGCAAGAGGTAAATGATAAAAGGCATTGGTAATTTAGTGATATGGTAAATAAATAAGACTGAAATAATTAAAAAAAAAAAAAAAATTGTCAAGTAACGGTGGGGGAACAAACATATATATATATATATATATATATATATATATATATATATATATATATAGATAGATAGATAGATAGATACATAGATAGATAGATAGATAGTATGTGTGTGTGTGTGTGTGTGTGTGTGTGTGTATTGGACTGACTCCTTTGCAGGTGGCATGCAAAAAGACACCATTTGAGCATGGCCGTTGCCAGTACCGCTGGACTGGTCCTCGTGTTGGTGACAGGCAAAAACCACCCACTACACTCTCGGAATGGTTGACGATAGGAAAGGCATCCAGCTGTAGAAACTCTGCCAAATCAGAATTCTGGAGTCTGGTGTAGCCATCTGGTTCGCCAGTCCCAAGGCAAATCGTCCAACCCATGCTAACATGGAAAGCGGGCGTTAAATGATGATGATGTTTTATATATATATATATACATATATATATATATATATATATATATATATATA
>NC_068986.1:34686561-34688877 GCF_001194135.2 Octopus bimaculoides | reverse complement strand
ATACATATATATGATGGGCTTCTTTCAGTTTCCATCTATCAAATCCACTCAAAAGGTTTTGGTCAGCCCAAGGCTATAGTAGAAGATACTTGCCAAAGGTGCCATACAATGGGACTGAAACCAGAACCATGTGGTTGGGAAGCAAGCTTCTTACCACACAACCATGCCTGCGCCTGTATACTTTCTCTCTCTCTCTCTCTCTCACTCTTTCTATTCGTATCTGTAGCCGTTTGGGTTGCAGGAAGAAATGAAAAAACAAAAACATTCGCAATCTAGGCTTAATCTCCTTCGGTACATAATACATTATTTCATTGTGGTACAATTATTTACCCAGAAAACAAGAAATGACTCATACATGCAACCAACAGAGAACTGCAGTTGTTGAGAAGGCATAAATAATGTGTTAGAAAGAGAATGGAGAGAATTCAGCTTATTACTTTAAAGAGCACATATCTAAGAGAGACAGGCAGAAAATAGAATGACTATATAAAGCATTAATTAACTAAGTTATATTAAATAATATTATAATTGACAGAAATTTAGCATATATTTACTAACACCCTGGTAATTGCAACAGTAAATTTGCTTAATGCTTGTTAAAAGAGAGCTTAAGTTTACTTTCGATGCGATTACTTAGTGTCTCTAATTATCGTTGACCTTTTCAAGACACGAGATACTGCAGTCGAGGCTGGTTTGTTTTTAAAGCAACCTGTGGTATAAAATGAATTATCAGTATGGTTGTGCAGTTTAGAAGTTTGTTTCAGAACCATGTGGTTTCAGGTTCAATCCCACTGCGTGACATCTTGGGCAAGTATCTTCTGTTCATAGACACAGCCTGACCAATATCATGTAAGTGAAATCAGCGGCTAAAAGCTGTATGAAAGCCTCTGAGTGTTTAAACTTGCTAGCTTTGCTGTTCCATTAAATTCTGTTTCCCAGAATACCAAAAATATTTTTCGTTTATGTCTCACGATTTAGGCATTTGCTGTCTCGTTCAATTTTGTTACCGAAATCCCAAAGAATATTCTCCTCATGATGTATTTACTGCCTGACCCCACCTCTCTGTCTCTGCATGTGAGAGAAAAATAACATGTTCATGCATGCATGTAAGAGAGAAAGACTCTGTGTGTGTGTGTGTGTGTGTGTGTGTGTGTGCAGTTCCCTCTCTCCATATGCAAGTGAGAAAGAGAAAGTGTGTGTGCATGCACAAATGCACTTCTCTCTCCCTCTCTCTGTATGTCTATATGTGCATACATATGCATTTGTGTCAGCATGTCCTTACTTCATTCCACTTCAGTGGTCACATTTATATCTTCCATTCAACAGTAGTGGCTAGACGTGTGAAGACAGAATAAGAGTATCTTGCTCGAAAAGTGAAGCTTGACAACAAAGAAGGGCATCTGGGCCATAGAATATTTTCACAAGAAATCTTACCCGGCCTATGCTAGTCTTTAAAAAGCAGATGGGATGAGATATAACAACGATGATGACGACGACGATGATGATGAGATATTTCAGATCTTAAACGTTTCATGAAACAAATATCAAAACTTAGCATGGACTGAGTATGCACACACACACACACACACACACACATGTATGTGTACTATATGATTTAATATCCACTTTTCTTTTTTCCTTTTTCCATTTTTTGATGATATTTTACTGGCATAAATGATAATAGATAGATGTATTAAGTTACTTACATTAAAAATTGGATATAACATCCAAAGAGATTATACGGGGACAGATTTACTGTGAAATATGTTAACTGTGTGTATCATATTATACGGCTTTATAATATTACACCACACACAATTATAAACTTAGAATTGAGCGCTTCTTTTCTGATATGAAAATATATATTTGCATACATTCTATAATGTATACTGTTACCATTCTTCAGAGTATTAGCACATGTTAGTAAGAGCAAACATCTAGAATATTCTATCTTTTCTATATCAACTACATCAATTTTCTCTATTCTATATTAGCAATTTTTTTTTTTTTTTTTTTTTTTTTTGGAAAATCTGTTAAATGATTCTAGATCAAGTATAATACATTAGTTGAGACTTTCATGTTACCTGGGGTTCTCATACTGTAAGAAAGACAAGCTTGCTTCAATCAACTTTTTGACAACAGAAAACAAAAGGATTTTATTGGATAGCAAGACTATGCACATACATATACTTCCTAAACCACAAAATAACTTTAACATCTATTTTTCAGAACATTTTTCATAATATATATATATATATATATCATCATCATCATCATCATCATCATCGTTTAACGTCCGCTTTCCATGCTAGCATG
>NC_068986.1:34684341-34686312 GCF_001194135.2 Octopus bimaculoides | reverse complement strand
ACCAGCACAAGTGCCAGAAGGCGACACTGGTAACAATCACGCTCAAATGGTGCTATTTACGGGTCACTAGCATGGAAGCCAGATATATATATGTACAAAGGCGCATGACTTAGTAGTTGCATTCATGATCGCTAGGTTGTGGGTTCAATTCCCAGACTGAGGGACATGTGTTCTTGAGCAAAACACTTCATTTGATGTTGCTTCATTCCTCCCTTCCATCAGTGGGGAATGTTGGCCTGCTCACCTAGCCAGGAGGATGGTGTCATTTGAAGGCTAAAACAATGCAAAGTGCATTGTGACCAGCGATGTGTAACATCTTATAGCCTGGTCGGTCACATGATCACACATATATTTATAACCAACTTAAATTACTATAGAATAGAATGTTCAACATGTACACACAGATTGTACTGAATAGAAGAAAAAAGTACTCAATACCTTATGGGTAGAGTAAAATAATTTATCTCAACTGAATTGGTTGGTTGTTGTTCTAGAATTTCTCTGGATGACCAGCTTACCAACCAGTACCTTCACTGACCCTGAGGGAGCTGTTTTCATAAACTGGTCATTGAAGGGGAAACTTCAAAATAACAGACAACTGACTCAGCCAGAAACACACACACACGCACACATATACATGCACACGCAAACAGTTTCTGGCTTATAGATTTCACTCGCAAGGCATTGGTCAGTATGAAGTTATAAGAGAAGACCACTGCCTAAATGACCACATGGTGAGGTTGAATACAAAACAACATAGTTACGATGTGAATTTCTTACCCACAAAGTCACACATGAGCCTAAATTATCATCATTTATCCTCTCATCCTTCATCATTATCATCACTTTAACATCTACTTTCTCATGGCTGCATGGGTTTGGCAATAGTACGTTGGGGCAGAGTTTTCTATGGTCTGGCACCCTTCCTGTCACCAATCCCCACTTATTCACCCTGTCTACCGAACAACAAATAACCTGGAAATCTTTACATGGAGAAAAGGTAACAAGACTCAAAAAAAAAAAGTAATTTTATTTACAAAATTTACATACCATATCAAGACCTCATTAACTTTAATAATTTTTTTTTTAATCACAGTAAACATCAAAGGAATAGAATAGGCAACAAATCAAAGACAAACATCTACTAATTTATATTTCACCATAATAATAAAGACCTAAAAACTCATGAAAAATAATGATCTTTTAAATAATGAGGCCTCATTTGCTAATGTTAATTGCTTTGAATTAAATTAAATCATTACTTAACCACTTTGACCATATCAGGCCCAAATAGTTAACCTGTTATATGTTGAAACTGGTAATATCTGGCTTCTCACACCAACCCTACAATGCCATTCTAAAACTAAACAAGCAGATCATCGAAATCCTAAAGCTACAAGATAATGCATGATTAATTTAACACAATATGAATAAGCAAGTATTACATTTAACAGAAGAATCTGAAATGCTAAAGGGCTAAATATAACTGGGACAAATAAAATTGAGACTTTAAGCAGGCCCTTTCAGACTCCAAGATGCTAAACTGCCTAATGTTTAACCTATATCCATTAAAAATCTCATCCCTGGTTAATCGTGGACAGCATCTGCCCTCAGGCTTAGGCACACTGAGTAAGTGACCAGAGAGCCCCACAGGTTTAGGGTTCCAATATATATATATATATATATATATATATATGGGAGAATATACGAAAAAACAACAACAGACGAGGACAGGTGGTGTAAATAACAAAAGGATGTATTAGTATGACGCTCGGGAATGCGGAAAGTCTTTGACGTTTCGAGCTACGCTCTTCAACAGAAAGAATACGGAGACAAGGAGAAAAACACGGAGAAAAAAAATTGAATAGTGTCCAGTCAACGGTCAATCATAATAATGGCTGATCATAACAATGGCTGACCGGAAGTTAGAAATTCTTTTTTCAGGAGAGCTAAGAAAAGGGGGAGATAACA
>NC_068986.1:34671954-34678634 GCF_001194135.2 Octopus bimaculoides | reverse complement strand
GATTAAGGAAAAAGCAAGAGAGGGAGAGTGAGAGATTAATGAAATTGCACTAATATAACCGTAACTTAAGATACCAGTTGAAACTGTATCTGAAGCGTAAGTACTTAAATTAAGAATGATAACATTTCTGTGTCATAGGTTGAAAACTACATAATTAATTCATTTGGAATCAGAAGACAACAACAACAACAACAATAATAATAAAGTTATCTATATATATATATATCCTGGTGTCAGTGTTTCTAAGGGTTAAATTAAGAGTCAAAATAAGGATTTTAAATATTTGATTGCAGCAAAAGAGAATTTTAAAAAATACAAAAAAAAAAAAAATGTTAGGATAGTGAAATAAACTTTCCCTTTGTTAAATGTTATTAATTTAAGTCGTTTGCTGTCAATAAAACAGTGTTTTTTAAAGTCTTTTGCACTTATCAATTTAGAAAGGTACTATAAACACGGTTAAAAAAAAGAAAAGAAAAAAAATCAATAGCTAGTAAATTGTTCATTGATCTCTAGAGACACAAATGGCAATACATATATTTCCCATTAGTTTTTAGAAAGCTCAAGCAACAATAATTCCTTACAATAGCACATCAAATAATACAGAGTATTAATCCACTAGGACATATATATTAGTGGCCTGTCTGAAAATTAACTCAAGCATCATCATTATGTATGTGTGTGTGTGTGTCTATGTATATACGTATGTATGTACATACACACACATGTATATAACATCATCATTATGTATGTAGTTACTGTGTGTGCGTATGATTGTCTAAACAGTGAAAATTAAAATAGTTGTTGAAAGTAAATATAATTTGACTATCAAACAAACAAATCAACTGAGAACAAATACCTTTATGAGGCTAGAATTACAATTAATAAGTGGTTAAAAGGATATTTTATGTGTAATATTTGAAGTAGTATATTATTTCCACTTGAAAATACAACATATATACAAAAAGCTGGAGTGAGTGTGTGAGTGAGAGAGAGAGAGAGAGAGATAGAGAGAGATAGAGAGAGAGAGAGAGAAAGAGAGAGTGTAAAGAACACTAAGTCAGGGTGAGGTCTGATGGATTGCAATTTTTTAATTGAAGCCCTACTAAGGATGACTATTCTCTGTAGAATTGGTCAAAATAATTGCTGCTAGCCAAAATGTAGACCAATGTAGTAGTAGGCATAATAGTAGTATATGAGCCACTTTCAAGCTTTCAAACACCTGAGCTCTCCAATAGTACAAGTGAATTGATGGAATGAATGTTCTGGGGAAAAGAAAAAAAAAATTTTTCATAATAGATAATAACTTTACTTAAAGAAAGGAAGACATAATAATAATAATAATAATAATAATAATAATAATAATAATAATAATAATAATAATAATAATAATAATAATAATAATAATAATAATAATAATAATAAATAAATAAATAAATAAATAAATAAATTAAAAAATGAGAGAATATTCTTTCTTGCAACTTGCAACTGAAGCATGGGAATTAGAAGAGGGGAAGGAAGAGAAATAGTTTTTTTTATTTATGGTAACATAAAATAGGTAAAAACTGCATTTTTATTTTATTTTATTTCAAGATCTTTGAGCACATTGGGTGGAAAAAAAAAAAATTTATATAGAAGGATAATGTCGAAGGACTATAGTACTATTATTTAATGTGTGCAGATATTTGTAGAAGGAAACTGAAACGAAGCTGGAGTTGGACACTCTCAAAAGACTGGAAAGAAGATCAAACATGAGCGTTGCAACAGTTATAAAATACTGTCTATGGAGTAGATGTATGAGGTATGTATTCTATATAGCTTTTACTGGAACGTAGAAAAGAGGCAGACAATTTTGAGTAGCAGAACCTACAGTAATCCAATCTTCATTTTGAACAGAAAGCTTTAAGATCAAATAACCCTAACATAACTAGCCTAATAAATGTCACTCCTCCACCCCAACAGAATCATGCATTTTCATTTTGTTTTTTTAAATACGTTTTTTTGTGAAGTTGCTTACTCTACCATTTAAAATCCTTTTCCCATTCCCCTTGTTTATGTTGATAAAAGTACAGTATTTAAATGATGTACAAAAGGTACATTCAGATCTTAATACCAATGTCACTTTAAGCAACATATGTAAGGTACAATTTATTTGCCATAGGATTTGGAGTGGAAGAGAGAGAGAGAAAGAGAAAGAGATATAGTGATCTAGATCTTACCTCTATACACATGATGATGTGATCAAGGACTTTGAAATAATAATAATAATAATAGAAAATAAAAATTAAAAAAATTTCTCAGTGACATTAATGACTCTTGATATCACTGTGTTTGTTTGTGAATTTGAATACATCCAGCGTCTTCTCACATTCACGGACTGACTTACTGAATATTTTAGAACAAGCACACAAAAGGTTTTCTTTGTCTAGCTGTGTGGGTGGACACTTCTGACACCACATTACGTCTGAGTAAATCTGGGAGTTTTTTCCCGCTCAGACACTAATTTTGAACATAGAGTTGAATTATTTCTCTGAAAATTGTACATGCACGGGAGGTACCAAACATTGTATTATTTTAGATATTCCCAATTCATACAATAAGTCAGGGAAAATAAAAATACAAAAATAGCTTTAAAAAAAAAATTCTTTTTTTAAAATTTACAAAACAAAACCAAAAAAAAAAGGTCAAAGATTGGATGGAAGAAATGTCAGTCTTTCAACCCAATATCAAGAAATACCAACTATAAACTGAATGGGCCCTAAACCTAACTATTCAGTTGCTTCCTGTAAAAAAAAAGATAATCTGTGATAGTAATTGCAACACTTTTGGATAATTTATCATCGATGCTAATGTCAAAAAGTCCACCTTTCATGTGACGACCCAAACTAAATAATAAGAATTGGTACTGCACTGCCATAGGTTGAGGATTTACAACAACCAAAAAGAAAAACAAAAGTAATGAATATGCAGGAATATATTAACCAGAATAGTAAACTAGAACAGATTTCAGGATGTTGGTGTGATTAAAATAATTTCTAGCATGTACACACACACACACTACAAAGATTCGTAGAAAACACAGATACATAATTATTCAAAAGCCTATTCAAGACTGGATAAACAGATCTGCTTCATCGCATCTAATGTGAGCTCAATATGGACATAAAGCATATCAAATGGACCTGGTAATAATATTTAGTGCAATAGGGAATGTATCACAGGAAAAGAAGTTTTACAATTGAAATCTTTTCATAATGCCAATAAATTTATGTCCAACTGCACAGGGGTTAATACAAATATATTATTTTCAAATACACACACACACACAGAGTGGTCGGCCAAATTTATATGGCATTGTACAAAATACCCTGTGGTATTGGATTTCATCTCTTTCATTTTCTGAACTCAAATCCCTCCCAGGCCCTCCACTTTGCTTTTCAAAGTAGGCAACAAGTAATGAATTATACACGTTTTATTTTTTAAGCTTTTTGCTACATAAACTTATAATTTTTAAAAGTAAGACTTTTCTTAAATATACTCTCAAGTCATCAACCAAGAAATTGAGACTGACTTACAGGAAATCCATACATGCATATCTATATAGCTATATCTATATCATATATATACATCTCTCTCTCCCTTACTTTACACACACACATAGGTATGGCGGAGTAGACAAGAAAGTTCATTTTGCTACCACGTAGTCTTACGTCCAGTCTGACAGCACCACACTTTGGCCAAGCATCTACTATTTAGGTCAAACAGTGCCTCGCCAGTGGGGTTACTAGACAGAAACAGTATGGAAGACAATTACATATGTATGCATTAAGAGTTGGGGCATATGTATATGAAGTTGCCATGGCCATTTCCTCATGTGAGACCACCTGGCTTAAAAAAAATAGCGGCATGTTCACATTCCTGGTGAATATCAAACTATGTTTTCTAAATTTGTCTAGTATAATAAAATGATAAAACAAAAAAAAAAAATTATTTAATAATGAATCAAGATGATATGTAAAACACAAAATACTGTACACACACACACACATTAGATGTGTTTTATCAGAGGCTACAAAATAAGAGCAAAACAGAAGAGTCTCTACAATGCCATGTGAGTCACTAGAGGTACTAAATCTACTCAATTTCATATCCTACCATTTCTAATGTCTTATCAACATGTCTGCTAAATCAAGCATCAAGCATAACTGGTGTCTTAACCCATTACCTACCAGTGATCTCATACGAAATCACTTAAAAATTACAAATTTCGTAATTATCTGTCAATATTTACACATATCTAACCTTTTTGCTATATCTACTAAGTATATTTCTCTGATATTCAAATGAGGTTTGCTAATTTTTCACCCAATATCTCGCTTATTTTTTATTTAAAATGTTATTTTGATCATTCGAGTGTGTTTCTAAGGTTGTTTTATGCTAGAAATCAAAGTTTCATTAAAAAAATTCCAGTTAATAGAATTATGGGAGGTAATGGGTTAAACAACCACAATAACTGTTTGTGACATAACTATTATGTCGTGTATATTTGTCAAGCTGTAGCAGTCTACAGCCGACATAAAGTACAGGTTTGGCAACAGCTATGTCTTACATTAGTATCACTAACACTGATATTAAGTATATTATTGAAACCATGTCGTTCTTTAGTCAGCCAAGAAATTTACATCAACCACTCGGATGGAAATAAATTACTGGTTAGAAAAGAGTTAACAGCGACATTAATCTTGCAATGATAATTACTAAATGATTAAATATCTAAACTAACTTTGTAATCAACAACAACCTTCAAACGTTCTTAATATATGAATTTTGAAGAAAAATCATCATCATCGTTTAACGTCCGCCTTCCATGCTAGCATGGGTTGGACGATTTGACTGAGGACTGGTGAAACCGGATGGCAACACCAGGCTCCAATCTAATTTGGCAGAGTTTCTACAGCTGGATGCCCTTCCTAACGCCAACCACTCAGAGAGTGTAGTGGGTGCTTTTACGTGTCACCCGCACGAAAACGGCCATGCTCGAAATGGTGTCTTTTACGTGCCACCCGCACAAGAGCCAGTCCAGGGGCACTGGCAACGATCTCGCTCGAAAACCCTACAAAGGCCAGTCAGGCGATATATATATATATATATATATATTTATGTCTGTACGTATTGTCGTCATCGTTTAACGTCCGCTTTCCATGCTAGCATGGGCCGGACAATTTGAGTGAGGACTGGTGAAACCAGATGGCCACACCAGGCTCCAATCTGATTTGGCAGTGTCTCCACAGCTGGATGCCCCTCCCAAAGCCAACCACTCAGAGAGTGCAGTGGGTGCTTTTACGTGTCACCCGCACGAAGGCCAGTCAGGCGGTACTGGCAAAGGCCACGCTCATCTCGCTCGAGAAACCTCGTGTGTCACCCGCACAAGAGCCAGCCCAGGGGCACCAGCAACGATACCCATAACATATTTGTGTGTGTGTATGTGTGTATGCATGCGTGTATATATCTTTTACTTGGTTCAGTCATTTGACTGCAGCCATGCTGGAATATATATAGATGCATATTTATGTGTACACACACACACACACACATTGAGGCATATACATATCTACACACACACACACACATTGGTATTTAGTTCCAAGACATGCAACTTAACATGTAAGAACATTTTTAAAAAATTCATTAGCGTATATCTATTTTAATAGACGGTCTTGTGTATATTTTCATATATATTTTATTTGACTTTTTTTTTTCCACTTTAGTATTTTATTTGTTCTTAGGGAATTGTTTTTTATTTTTCATGTTTTAAATATGTTCCCTGAGACTGGCATAAAGTCAGATAAATCGTCTGAAGTTGGCATATTTTTTTCCATTAATTTCTTTCTAAAAAAAACAGAAAGGAAAAAGAAAAAGCAACATAAAGTTGAAAAAGACTTGATATAATGTAGATTACGGTATGTCTCCATGTGTGCATGCATATATGCGTATTTGAACTCAGAATGTGTTCAAATACCGCTAAACATTTTGCCTGTCTTGCTAACAATTCTGCCAACTCGCTGCCTTAATAATCATAATAATAATAAACTAATAGACCTTTTCTATTATAGGCACAAGTTGGTCCTTGCTTTATCGACCTCCAAAAAGGGTGAACAGCAAAGTTGACCTCAGAGGAATTTCAACACAGGACATAAAGATAGACAAAATGTCTATAAGCATTTTGTCCAGCGTGCTAACACTCCTGCCAGCTCAGCACCTTAATAGTAATAGCGGAGTTTCCTTAAGGACTGATTCACAGTAACAAAACAACTCTATGCTACACACATACATACAAAGACAGACACTAAGGGGATTTGTTTTTTAAGAACTCAGGCAAGTAACTTGGTGAGTTCTCATGCAAAAGCCAAGTTAACGTTGTAAAGAAAGGAAAATTAGAAATAATATTCAGTGAATCAAAAAAAAAATGGGTCTATACAATTATACATACTTTTCTTTGAGCATATCAAACCCAGGACTTAAGAAGAAAATAAAAAAGGGCCAAGTACTTATTCGATTGGTCTCTTTTGCCGGATCGCTACCTTACAGGGATGTAAACACATCAACGCCGGTGGCCAAGTGGTAGTAGGGGGCAAACACAGACACACACACACGCAAATATATATATGTGTATATATATATAT
>NC_068986.1:34669220-34670492 GCF_001194135.2 Octopus bimaculoides | reverse complement strand
ATATATATATATATATACTATGCAAAAATTCTTTTAAAAAACTTTTCCTTTGATTTTTACGAAATTTAATTGTTTTCCGTACTTAGAGTTGAAAAAGTCTCAATGACTGAAACCGGTACAAAAATGTTTTTTTATGATAAAATTATTTTAGCATTTTCTACCTTGACTTTTGTCCAAATGATAATCTTTACCAGCTAATTTTGATTATATTTACACATTAACAGGTAGATTTATTCAGTGTGTGTTTGTGGATACAGTGTGCAGGCATAGCCAAATATTTAAGAAGTTCGCTTTGCCACTACATTGCTCTAGTTTTATTCCAGCACAAACGTACTGGGTAAGAGTCCATTAATATATTATATTATAACCCCAGGTTGTCTAATATTTTGAGAGTGAAATTTGGCAGATGAAAGCTGAGTGGAATCCTTGTCATATACGCATGTGCACCTGTCTTTTTTTTTTTTATGTTGTATGTACCTGATAGCACTGCAGGTTACAGAAAAAGTAGCTTTGGTTGAGAATTGATAAAATAAGTTCCAAACTGGAAAAAAAAATCATGGGGTCACAATTACGGGCTAAAAACCTCTTAATATAGAAACCAAGCTTGAGTGTGTAACCCAGCATCTGAAAACAATAATAGACTTTATATTTAAACTACGCTTACCTCAAATGCAGTTACTAAACTGTATAGTTGACATTACCAGCTCGAAAACAGCAAAATGAATTTAATAGTCCAGCCAAGAAACAAACCCTAGACAGCTGAATTGCACAAAGGTTTTTGTGTCCATCCTGTTAATATCTTTAATTTCTTAACTGATTGAATACTGAATGTTTCATATGCATATATCCATGGTATAAAGCATGACAACATACACTCAAAGCTATGTTGACGCGCGTGTGTGTATGTGTGTAGGACTACTTCTATTTCATATTTGAATTGCATTCGTGTGTGTCTATATATATATATATATATATATATTATAATAAATAAGAGGAATGACCACTAAAGTGGATTCCTATATGCTAAAAATAGACGTCAAATCGCCTTACCACGAAGAATGTGTTCTCAAGAAAAAAATCTCAGCGAAACACACTCTTCGTGGTAAGGTGATTTGGCATCTATCTTTAGCACATAGGAATCCACTTCAGTGGTCGTTCCTCTTATTTATTGTAATATAATTTTTAAATCTTTGGATTTTTTGAATATGCTAGACCACTGGTTTAAACTGATGTTAAGTGACTGGTATCAATTTCTACCTCATTATTTAATTT
>NC_068986.1:34668357-34669204 GCF_001194135.2 Octopus bimaculoides | reverse complement strand
ATATATATATATATATATATATATATATATATATATATATGTGTGCGTGCCCGTGTGCGTATATATACATATACATACACACACATCTATGTGTGTGTGTGTATGCATTTCTGATACCTTATAAGAAGACACAGAATTTAACAAACCAAACTAAAATGACACGAAAACCAGAGACGATGACCACAAATAATTCTGCACATATAAAATTAATCTCGAGTAAATGCTGAAAAATATGGCAGTTATTAAGAAGATAACTAAAACTCAGTCGTTAATCAAAATTTCAAATTACTCTAATCTGCTTTCAGTGTTAAGGTTCAACTCCTTACACTGAATTCTCCGTAGACTAATCCATAATCTAAGCTACAAGTTTCTAATTAGTACTTCTCTGATGATATTTTTCCATTCCATTCCCCGCTTCTTTTTTTTTTAAATATTAATTATATTTTATTTCATTTGTTTTTTCTGGTTACAGTTCCCAGTTAATATGTCCATGTTTATTCATGTAGCTTATAAATAGCAGCTTATACTTCTACATTCCTTGGCAAATGTATTTTTAAAAGTATTTTCCTTTATAGTGAAAATGTATGTTTTAATTGCTTAAAATACTATTATCTATATATAATAATTTTTTTGCATGAATTGTGTGGATATCAACAGATTTCCATAAGTATATCCAGTTTAAGGAGAATTCCTGCTGTATGATAGCATATGGTAGCTAATACCAGTATAAGAGCTTGTAAAGCACGCTATAAAGTTATTTACCTAGATGGTATTCTCTCTCTATATATACACACACACACACATAAGTATATGTGTGCATATATACATATATATATATATATATATA
>NC_068986.1:34666340-34667834 GCF_001194135.2 Octopus bimaculoides | reverse complement strand
TATATATATATATATATAGATAGATAGATAGATAGATAGATAGATAGATAGATAGATAGATAGATAAATGTGGGCATAGATATATAAAAGCATAGGAACATACTCACACATTTGTGTAAACACACATGAATAAAGCGGGTGGAAAAATTATTACATGACTAGTAACTTTCTATTGGTAACAAAAACTAAGTTTATGAGAGAGAGCGACAGACAGACAGAAATAGAGAACCAATGAAATGAAACTTTTTTTGCTTTTTCTGAAAAAAAAAATACACACTCTCTAAAAAGTATTTAAAATTATAATTTAAGAAAATAGCCGACAACCACAAGTGAGAAATATTCCGAATAAACTAAGAATTTGATTCTGAAATGGGAAGGAGTAACATTGAAGCCTAGTATTTATGAGGAATATGAAAATTCTGCTCTTAAAAATAGGTTAGAAAAAGAAAAAGAAAAAGAGAAAATGAAAACAAAAAAAATGCAATACCTACGCATTTAAGTATGCTAATGTATATGTGCTGAGTGGGATGATAAGAGAAGTATGAAAGAAAAAGATTTTTACGCACAAAAGGAGCTCACCTTTAGAGCCCATCATCTATAAGCTGGTAAGTACTGCTACACCTATCATTCACAACACCTGTATGTGTGTGTGTATATACACGCATATATATGGATACGTATATGCATGCACACACAAAGACAAAGACAAACACGTGTACACATAAACAAGTGCGATGTCAAATTATGCAATTAAAAGACATTGAACACTACTTAATTCAAATCAAACTGTCTAATTTGAAATAGCATCTTTAATTATTGTTTTCTTCACAACAAGAATATTGGTGATGTTTTGTGTTGAAAGGACAGCGGCTGACGAACAGCACGTATAATGACAACAAGCACTGAATGCCCTCATGGCATGATGGCCAGATATTGATTCTGTACGCTGAAGAAAGTGTAGAGTGTAGGAGAAGAAGCAGCGGAGAATGTTGTACCATAACTGACCTATGTATCACAAAGGTGTACTGGACAGGAAAGGAATGGAAAAACAGGTGTAACTAACCAATAAAACAGGTGAATGCAATATCCATTGACAGCTAGCTGTTGTTGCATTTAACTAAGGCAGAATGCATGCAGTCAATTGCATTGATTGTATGACTTTCAAACCACCAAGCTAAACAGTGCTTATGTTAGCACAACATAGCAACTGTCAGCCTAATCTCCCTCACTTTTCTTCTTGAAAGAATATATATCTATCTGTATGTGTACCAAAACAAAATTTTTTTTATAAATTTGAGAGAGAGAGAGAGAGAGAGAGAAAGAGAGAGACAGAGAGAGTGTGTGTGTGTGTGCTGAAAGTTTCAGTCAAAAGTTTAAGACTTGTTTTAATGTTTTGCATTATTAATAAGAGAAAAACTAGAAGGCAAATAAAAACTGGTAGTCTGTAACTTTAAATTTGGTCATTCATGATTAAGATATTCCTGATTATCAATG
>NC_068986.1:34663863-34665826 GCF_001194135.2 Octopus bimaculoides | reverse complement strand
AAAAAAAAAAAAAAAAAAAAAAAAAACGTTGAGAACCACAGCACTAAGATCTTCAATGACTGATTTAAGTTCTCTGTTGCTATAAATAAAGTAACACACACACACACAGAGGACAGAATTCCTAAAGTTATTATTTACAGCTGAACAATTCTTTGCTCTCTCTCAACAATTCTTTTAATAATATGAATGGATGTGTTAAGAGATCTTCACAGAAACTGTTTCAGCTCCTCCTCCTCTTCCTTCTACTTGTATACACATACTCTCTCTTTTCCTCTCATTCTTCCATTCTCTCTCTTTCCCCACACACCGCCCACTAAGGACAATTTTCAGGTAATTTAAATGAATATAGATTAATATTACATCAACAAGCTGTACTATTTAGGCAAGCAAGTGTACTATTCTTTATTTGTTCGATAAAAGAGATTCAGACAGACCACACACATCAGCAAGAGAGCAACACATACTGTTGGAGAGTCTGAAGTCTTGACAGGCAAGTTTAAGACAAAAGAGCTTTTCAATAACAACCTGAGTGCAGTACACTGACCCAGCAGAAGGTGTGGGCGAGCAAAATACACATACAGACAAACATCTGTTTGGCATATAATTGTATGTGTGTGAGAGAGAGAGAGAGAGAGAGAGAGAGAGAGAGAGAGAGACTAAATGAGTGACAGGGGTACAGCATGAGAAACGATCAATATGTTTTAAACAACAATTTCCTGAAGGAAATCCTCAAAAAATCCAGGCTCGGGGTGAACAGAAAATGAATAAATAAATAAAATACATAAATGAAAATAAGTAAAATAAATATTTTAAACACAAAAATGAAGATTGAAAAATAGTAATAAATATTGAATTTCTTTTTAAAGTGATTTTCTTTATCTTTATAAAAAAGATCAAATATATTTGAAAAAAGATCAAAAAAAAAAAAAAAGAGAGAAAGAAAAAAAGCAAATGTTCTTAGAATGCTTTTACAGTGCTTTTGAAACCACAATAATTTGACATTTAATTTGGCATTTAGAGAAATAAACATGGAAATATATTTCTCTGGAAAGTATGAATCAGTTCCTGTAGTATATTTATTGTTGCACATGCATTGTTAAAAAGACCAAAAAATGCATCACCACCAAATTCTAACCAAAAAAAACAAAAAAAAAAAAACGATAACGATTACAGGTTACATACAAATGACCCGTATATACAGTTACATTTTTACAGCAATTAATTCTATTCTAAAATATTCGTTTGCTTTGTTTATTTGTGTGTTTGTTTGTCTTACGTCCGTTTTACTACACCAGCATGGGTAGGATGAATGCACATTATTTGTTTGTTTGTCTTACGTCTGTTTTACTATGCCAGCATGAGTAGGATGAATGCACATTATTGAAGTTTTGTTTTGCAACCGAGGCACTTTTCCTGTTGCTAACCCTTACATGTTCCTCAAATCAGAGAATAAGGGGCTGACTTTATTAAAAGAGAATGTCAACAAACACTGCAGTTTGCTTTTTAGCTCAATACATTTACGCAAAGTGCAAAGAATGAACTCACACACATATAATTTAATTTGTTTCTGAAGGTCATTCATCATCCAAAATATTCGTAAATCGAAACTATTTTTCCTACAAGAAATTCAAGAGAAAGCATGGCAAATTCAAACAGGGATATACACCGTGCAAAAGCTAGGCAACAACTGACACCTTTCCGCAAATACTTCCAGCTGCTTGCCAATCGTTGTTGTCAGCTTGTGTGTTTGTTACTCAAGACACCATTCGTGAAAAGACATTCAAGTGAGTTTCTTTGCCAGTCCCGCTGGACTGGCCCCTGTGCAGGTGGCACATAAAATACACCATTTCGAGCATGGCCGTTGCCAGTACTGCCTGACTGGCCTTCGTCCCGGTGGCACGTAAAAGCACCCACTACACTCTCGGAGTGGTTGGTGTTAGGAAGGGCATCCAGCTGTAGAAAC
>NC_068986.1:34655289-34663853 GCF_001194135.2 Octopus bimaculoides | reverse complement strand
ACGTAAAAGCACCCACTACACTCTCGGAGTGGTTGGTGTTAGGAAGGGCATCCAGCTGTAGAAACTCTGCCAAATCAGATTGGAGCCTGGTGCAGCCATCTGGTTCACTAGTCCTCAGTCAAATCGTCCAACCCATGCTAGCATGGAAAGCGGACGTTAAACGATGATGATGAAAGCATGTGGCTTAGTAGTTACAATATTCAGCTCAAGATTGCAAGGTCAGTAGTTCAATTTCCGGTGGTGTACTGTATCCTTGAACAAGACACTTTATTTCATGTTGGTCCAGTCCACTTGGCTGGCAAAAATGAGTAGTACCTGCATTTCAAAGGACCAGCCTTGTCATATTCTGTGTCACACTGAACCTTCTCCGGGAACTGCATTAAGGGTACACATGTTTTGGCATTAGGAAGGGCATCCAGCTGTAGAAACTCTGCCAAATCAGATTGGAGCCTGGTGTAGCCACCTGGTCCACCAGTCCTCAGTCAAATCATCCAACCCATGCTAGCATGGAAAGCGGACGTTAAACAGTGATGATGATGTCTGTGGAGTGCTCAGCTATTTGCACGATAATTTCATGAGCAAGCTGTTGTCATAACCAACGGAGTGCCAGTTACATTTGCATGAGTGTGTAATCTCTCTCTCTCTCTCTCTCTCTCCCCTCCTTTCACTCTATCTGTATGAGCATATTTATGTGCACACATGCATGCATGTTTGCCTTCAGCACCAAAACAGGTCAAATATCAGTCAGCCATGCCGAATTGTCAACAGCCAAACAACAGCACTTAATCATCCCATTCTGAGGGATCATATCACTATATAATGAAAGCAGAAAACAGCTCAGTAAACAAATCACGGAAAGAGATTTTACAGACCTTGATGTAATCCACTTCAATGGATTCAAAATACATTTGTACCAGCAAACTTTGCATACTGAGACCAATTGGAGTTTTATAAATGTATGTATATATACATATATACACTTACCTGAAAAATAAAAGAGAGAAACAAAATTAAGATTTAGAAGACAATTTACATGTAAAGTCAGTCATTAGTATTGTATGTACATATACATTTTTTTAAACTTAATTTGTTTAATTACACAGAACTACATATAATAAAACATAGAAAAAAGCTCAGAATATTGATTTATGAATTAAGTGTTGTAAGTTTAATAGTTAACTTGCTTTAATATTCTGAACAAAAGCAAAAAAAATTTTGTTTTTTAAATAAAGAGGTTTAGATTGGAATATAGGATTGAAGTGTTCAGAAAAAGCAGGGAACTCAGATTGCATAAAATGAATAAGTGAGCTCACCCAATAATATTAATAAATTTTATATATAATTATTGGTTTCTAATTTTGGCACAAGACCAGAAATTTTGGGGAAGGGGTAAGTTGATTATATTGATATCAGTGCTCAACCGGTATTCATAGTGTGTGTGTGTATAAGAGAGAGAGAGAGAGAGAGAGAGAGAGAGAGAGAGAGAGAGAATCTAAATGTAAGGCCACATACATATATATACAAGGTGATTCAGGAGTCTCTTTAATATTCAAATTGCAAATAATTTTTTTTATTTTTGTTACAAAAATCTTTAGGCATAAATAAGGCAAAAAGTTTACTTCTCAACCGCATAGCTCCCAGATTCAGTCCCATTGCATGGCACCTTGGGCAAGTGTCTTCTACTATAGCCCTGGGATGATGAAGCCCTTGTGAGTGAATTCAATTGACAGAAACTCAAAGAAGCCAATCACACGTGTGTGTGTGTGTGGTGTTCATCCACCACCACCACCACCATTTGACAACTGGTGATGTGCTTATGGCCCCCATAACTTTGCTGTCCAGTAACACAGGCCAACGGAAAAAGTACCCGGCTTAAAAAAATACTGGAGTCAATTTGTTCAACTAAAATTCTGCAAGGTGGTGCTCCAGCATAGCCAGTCTAATGGCTGAAACAAGTAAAGGAACAAAAGAACAATACTCTTTTGCTACATTGTTCAGGATCACCAGGAAAATCACTTTAGACATATTGATGCATGCATATACATACACGTGTGTGCATATATGCATACACATTTGAGAGAAAATCCACTGTCCAAAAAAAAAAAAAAAAAAAAAAAAAAAAAAACAATAAAATGATAATCCTGTTGAATTGTCTAGGGATAACTGAGTTCAACTGCTCAAGATGGTCCAGCTAGTTGGCAATATGGAGATCAAGACAAGAGAGCAACTATCCTGGAATACCTGAGCCATGGAATTCGGCAGGGGTTAGGGGAAAGGGTAATGAATACAGTGGGAAGGTGAGTGAAGGTTGTGATGAAGAGGTGGGAGGAAGGAGAGAGTGGGGGGAAATTGGACAAGTATTTAAGAAGCTCAGCTGACCTCAACTGATTTTGGTTGTTATTAGATTATATGAATCACACTGTATATTCTTATAGACCCTTAGCAAAATTACATTACGCTGGAACAACATTCAGAACATAATAATTATTATATTCCCCATTTTCATTCGCATAGATTCCGATAAGGGGAAAAAAAAAAAAAAAAAATAATAATGAACACAGATCCATTTGCTTATCTCATCGCTTCCTTCTGACAAGTGATGTTAATACACCAATTAAACTAGTCTGCAATATAAATAAGGTTAAAACAAGCTGAAATTGGCACCAGAAAAGTGAAATCTCTATTTTAGCAAGACAGATGATGCAAGATTAACAGAATGAAGACGAGCGGTTAGACAATAAGCATACACTAAATAAGAGAGGAAGAACGACCAAATAACCAAGTTTCTTCTGCTGAACATAAATATAAACTGCTGAATGATTGAGTAGCCTTAACAGGCTACGCTGTTGCTTCCAGTTACGATGTTAATATTGTTGTTTATTACGACCTCGTTATGGTTGTTAGAAGCTGGCATAAAAAACGGGAGTAATGTTGTGTGCAGAAGAATATTCTGACAAGTCAAGTAGTCTATTTCGACAGATCATTTGCAGAACGGTTCTCTACAAGTCTGTTACTAATTGGACACTATAACTTGTGATGCACGTTGGTAACTCCGGCGTTTTTGTCATCTGATGATGGCTATGACCAACCATATGAAAGTATTCAGAGCAAGTGCTAAAAACTACAATGACAGATGATGTAGCTGCCATCTTCCCTCCACAAGTAATAAACAAGACTGACAATGTGAAAAGCAAATAGTTTATTTTATATCATTTGACAATCAGACGAAAAAGTACTACAGAAGAAAATAATAATTGTCAAATTCACACTGGAACTTAAATAACCAGTCTCAATTCAACATAATTTATTATTCCCTTTCTTTTTTTTTTGTCTTTCTTCATCTTCTGGTTACCACTAATTTAATTAACAAGATTCTTACTGACAAAATTATAAATTATTTTTGATGACATAATAAAACAAAGAAAAACTTGTAAAAGAAAAAGACAGTTCAGTGTTTATATATACATTAAGTGTTGGTTTATTTCAGACTGGGAATTTAAATGACAATTTTGTATTATTCTAGAAAACCTCTTTGTTATAAACTCACCTCTTCATAAAATAAACTCGTAAATTTTTGAGTAAAGTGTCAAAATATTTTTACAACCAAATATACTATGTAGTGTGACAGCAAAGGAAAGGAGTCTGTAGAAAAATCTATCTACTTTTTTATGTTGTTTTGCATTTATTTTTCATTCAAAGAATGTAAATTGTAAACTAAATGACATATGAATACTGTAACATAATGTGGCACACTCACTTAGAAGAGAAAAACAGAAATAAAAAAAAAGATAAAGAGAAATGAACTTGATGATCATATATATACATATATATATTTCTTTATTGCCCACAAAGGGCTAAATATAGAGGGGACAAACAAGGACAGATAAAGGGATTAAGTTGATTACATCGACCCCAGTGTGTAACTGGTACTTTATTTATCGACCCCAAAAGGATGAAAGGCAAAGTCGACCTCGGCAGAATTTGAACTCAGAATGTAACGGCAGATGAAATACCGCTAAGCATTTCGCCCGGCGTGCTAACGTTTCTGCCAGGTTGTTTACAGTTCAAGGTTGAAACACCCAGTGATCATTGGATACTGTCTGGATGGCATCAGTTCCATCTGACCAAAGCTCCATTCACTTTGGTGAGTGGAAAAGATTCACTTTCCTCTAGGTGTTATCAATTACAAACGAACTTGTCTCTGTTAGGCCTCCATATTTGTATCATGTAGCTACTATTTAGAATAAGCTGTTCTCATGTCATCTCTATCTGTGATTTTATTTTTTTAGCTTGCAGCCATCTGAAGCAAAATTATGTGCACCAACATAGTAATTTAGCTTGCAATTAGTCAACTAATACCATTTAGCATTTCATATTAGCTATAGGAATATTTTTTTATATCCACTTTGGTACAACTTGTAAACAAAAAGAAAAAAATTATGTTGGAAGAAAGAATAAGTATACGAGAGGCTGCTGAAAAATTCCTGGCTTTAAGAGTATCACAAAAGGCCTGGTTGGAGGCCCAACCTTCCAAGTTTTTTTTTTTACAGGGTTTAGAAGTACTGAAGGACTGCTGCAATGAGTGTGTGAATCTGAGAGAGGAATATTCTTTTACTTGTTTCAGTCATTTGACTGTGGCCATGCTGGAGCGCTGCCATTAGTCGAGCAAATTGACTCCATTCTTTGTAAGCCTAGTACTTATTCTATCGATCTCTTGTGCCGAACCGCTAAGTTACAGGGACGTAAACAAACCAGCATCGGTTGTCAAGCGATGTTGGGGGAACAAACATATGCATACATATATATATATATATACACATGACGGGCTTCTTTCAGTTTCCGTCTATCAAATCCACTCCCAAGGCTTTGGTAGAAGACACTTGTCCAAGGTGCTATGCAGTGGGACTGAACCCGGAACCATGTGGCTTGAACCACTCCTGCACCCATGTTCAATAAAATCCCAATTAACTAATCCTCCAGTATTTTCTTTTACCCAAAGCCAGGAACTTTTCACCCCCCCCCTCATATTTATAAGATGCTGTTAGATATTTTTTTATGAAATATAGGATGTTTTTAGGTATTTTGTACATGGAGAGGATAGAAGGGATAACGATTGTACTGAAAGACCTGTCTGAAAAATTATTGGTGCATCCTGTTTTGTTGGTAAACATCCCAAAAGGAAATACACATTTTGTTTTAATCTAATATGAATTTGTTTTGTACGTATTCTTAATTTAATTTATGCATATATTATTAGTTCAATTCTCAAACCAAATTTATCTGAGCTATGATGTCATGCTCTGTCTTTCAGTCGTTTTTTTTCTTCTTCTCCAGATTGTTTATAATAATCTCATATCTCAAAATAACCCTTTAATTCTTGTATTCTTTTACTTGTTTCAGTCATTTTGACTGTGGCCATGCTGGAGTACCGTCTTAAAGAGTTTTAGTCGAGCAAATCAACCCCAGGACTTATTCTTTGCCGTAACCAATGGAGTGCCAGTTTAGTATATATATATATATATATATATATATATATATATATATATATATATATATATATATATATATATATATAATACAAAGGATATTTAAGCATGTATACACACATATATCTACATACTTACATCTACATGTGTATATAGATGCATATTCGGGTACAGGATGTTAGAAAAATGAACTACAGACAACGGAACGAACACATAGGAAAACAAATAGCCACTTGGAATTATTCCTTCATCAGCTGCCTCTACTCTAAACGAGGCGTTTCGAAGATATATATATATATATATATATATATATACATACACACAGTTAATAGTCTATGGTTCAGTACCAAATGTTATAACAAACAGGTAGTTAGAAGCTCAGCAAACAGATGGCTGTTTGGTTAAGAAGTTTGTTTTTCAATCATGTGCAGCACCTTAACTAAAATGTATTCTGCTACAGGCTGACCAATAAACTGTGGGTGAAACTGGCAGAGAGAAACTGTGAGGAAGACCATTGCGTGTGTGTGTTTCAGTCAATTCAGCATGTCAGTATTAACCGTCATCTTATGTGAAAGAACACAATACAGTTTCACATTCTACCATGGGCAAATGTTCCATAGTTCAACAGTTATGTGATAACTGGTGAAATGAAAAAAAATATCACATTCATTTTCCATGCTGGCATGGGTTGGATGGTTTGAGAGAAGCCAACCAGCTGAAGGGCTGTTGAGGCTCCAGGTCTGTTTTGGCATGGTTTCTTTGATTCAATGCTCTTCCTAACGCCAACCACTTTACAGAGTGTCTGCCATAATAACATTTCATCAAAACCATGCTTGCATGGAAGAACAGACATAATGATGACGATAAAGTGATGATAATGAAGAGAGATACACACACACACACACACACACACACATAGAGTGTGTTGCTATATTTACATTCATGGTAAATAGTACATCACAGAACTCAGCACTCTCAGACTGATGGAATGACACAACTTAAGAGCCAAAGACAGGAAGGGCACATGTCTATAGAAATATTACCTCATACAAGTACTCATCAAACTTGTGCCAACATAGAAAAATGGACATAAAAAACAAATAGAACAATCGACAAAGAACAATTGTGGAAGCGGGTGTTTAGGATTCAAGTTATCAATCCCAGACACCATCAAAGTACAAAAGAAATGTATGAGAAACAAAATAAAACAAGCAAAAAAAAAAAAAAGCAGACAAAGCATAGGCACAGACAGTACAGACATATAGACACATAAACAATTTCTATGAAGAGAGCAAAGAATCAGGAAAAGACAGAATAGCGAAAGCTAAGGTCAAAACTGACTATAAATGAAGGAGGCAAGGCCTAAGTTAATGATCTGCAATGAACCACTAATTTAAATATCATGAATTTCCTGTTGACAGAAATGGTCAACAGCTTTCATATATATATGCGCTATCACACACTCACACACAGGGTGGGGTCTATTAATTTCTGTGTGTGACCTCTCGTGTGTACCAACGTTGCAGAATGTATTGACATTCTAAATATGAAACGTACCAATGTATACTACGGAATTAATTCAGTTTGAATTGCCACTAAGTAAATGCTCTTCATCATAAATCTGTGAAGAGGCCAGAATGAGGAGTGGATAGTATGTTTTGATTCATTCATACTTTTTTTCCTTTTCTTTTTTTTTTTGTAAGCACATATGACAGACAGACAGAGACAGAGAGAAATAGGGTCTCTTGATTAGGATACTAAAGGTAGACCAATTAACTCTGCTTAGAAAGTCTGGTATAACAATTTTGCAATAAAACAGAGAGAGAGGTGGAAACCAAGTGACTGGTTAAAACAGTGTATTTTTTGACATACAAGTCGTATTTTTGGCAGATTAAAATTTACAGCCAAAAACATTAGATGGACATGTATACCAAAATGACCTTGGAGGACCAAAGATTGTTGCTGCTGTTGTTATTATTATTATTTCCATTTCACTTCTCAGAGTTCTCAATTTCACTTGCTCCAGTTAATTCTCTAAGAATAAACAACAACCAGGTGCAGAAGTGGCTGTGTGGTAAGTAGCTTGCTTAACAACCACATGGTTCCGGGTTCAGTCCCACTGCGTGGCACCTTGGGCAAGTGTCTTCTACTATAGCCTAGGGCCGACCAAAGCTTTGTGAGTGGATTTGGTAGACGGAAACAGAAAGAAGCCCGTCGTATATATGTGTATGTATATATGTGTGCGTGTGTCTGTGTGTCTGTGTTTGTCCCCCCACCATTGCTTGACAACTGATGCTGGTGTGTTTATGTCCGCGTAACTTAGCGGTTCAGCAAAAAGAGACCAATAGAATAAGTACTAGGCTTACAAAGAATAAGTCCTGGGGTCGATTTGCTCGACTAAAGGAAGTGCTCCAGCATGGCTGCAGTCAAATGACTGAAGCAAGTTAAAGAGAAAGTAAAGAGTAACCAGTTGTCAACGGTGTCTCACAGTGTCTCTTTCAAAGCACCAATGTCAAAATCGTCACTGTCCCCAATAAAGCAGTTTTCTGAGCATGTTCTACCCCCATGTCAATCCGAATTTCTCACACAAGGTTGTTCATGATCTGAGTGCCCCTACAACTACTGGGATGACAGTTTTCTTTTTATCACCCACTCGTGCATCCCAGAGTATGGCAATATCAATGATCTCGATTTCCTTCATCATTTTATCAACCATAACAATGTCTGGTCTCTGAGCATCAATCATTGAATCACACAATTGGCATGATCGCTAATCAAATTATCACTATCACTTCACTTGCCTCTGAGTCACAGGTGACTAGCCATACTACTTGTGCCCTCCTTTTTCAACAGCCATCCTGAGCCATTCTCATCTATAAGAAGACTTACAACAAAAATTCTATTCATGAAACATGAAGAAGCTAAAAGTGACAGGGCCATATATAGCAATGATGATGATGACAATGACAAAGATGAATACTTCCTTATATAGCAGAGGGGAAGAGGGACCATAAACCAACAGTGGATATTTTTTTTGTAAATCATTTATGATGATGATGATGATGATGATGATGATGA
>NC_068986.1:34651573-34654259 GCF_001194135.2 Octopus bimaculoides | reverse complement strand
AAGAGAGAAAGAGAGAGAGAGAGAGATATTTGAACCTGGATAGGTAGCAAGTCTATTGTATGTATTATTCCATGTTCTGATAGGGGGATGAAATAACAAATGCAGATGTAAGTGGTCTGCTTTCATCATCATCCTCGTCATTGTCTAATCTTTGTTTTTCATGCTGGCATGCTTTGGACAGTTTGGCAGGAGCTGGCCAGATTCCAAATAGTCTACTGTGGCATGCTTTCAACAGCTGGATGCCCTTCCTAAAGTCAACCACTTTACAGTGTGTTGGGTGCTTTTTACATGCCACCAGCATGGGTGCATTTACACAACACTGGTATGAATGCATTTTCCGTGGCACTGGCACCTGTAAAGGACAAGCCTGTATGCATGAATAACATGTAGGGATTTAACTCAAAGCCTATGAACTGATGGCTCTATATATGTTGTAAGCCACCTACATAATTTCCCGACACATGCATGTGCATGTGTGTATACATTATTAATGTCAAACGAATGAGAAAGGAGTGCTTAATACATGTTGTAGAGGCAGTGCTTTATATTCATTGATGTATGTGATACTCGAGTTGTCTCACTGGCTGTGGGATGTATCTATTGTGTACTGGATATATTTCATGCAATTGTATGTGGAGGATGTTACTGATTTGTTTATGGTCAGTTCGTACATTGATGGCAGGTGTATTAGTTTATTTTCATCATTATTTTATTATATATATATATATATATAACAGTTGCCCTCTTGTCACCAGGAAAGACTGCTTTACCCTCAACGGCATATTAATGCTAAAGAATTGTTGGTTGCTTGGGATCCAAATTCACATCAGTGGCTACTTCTGAATAAGTTCTCTTAGCTAATTTTGATGTTTACGCACGCATGCACGCACACACACACACACACAATAAACCAAATATGACACCCCGCTCCCCTCTCTCTCTCTCACTTGTAGCATTACATCAAAGAGAGTAGATTCATTTCTAATTTCCATTCCATTATATAGGTTATATAAGTAACTATTGCGGTTGCCTGAAAATGCCTTTAGAACTGCCACTGATGGAAGTCAGATAACTGTTCTGTTCTATGACAAGGTGTGCAATGACACTTGTATATGCCAAAAATGGAAGCAAACAAAAGATAATTAACTAAAAACCAATAATAATAAGAATAATAAGAATAATATTGATAATCCAAGAAGGCTTTACTGACTCTATATTGGAAACATTGTTATTTGACACAGAGAATAAGTTTTTGGTAATAAGTGTGAACCGAAAAACTTAATTATTATTAAAGCATAGGTGACAAGATTATTACAAACAGCAGGAAAGCTACACTGAATGTTTTACAAGATCTGTTTGCAACTTGTGAGTGTCGTTGAGAATCAGCAAAAGACTCCCAAGCAAGAGAGTAGTGCTATACAGTTTCAACCTCCAGTTATAATGTATTTTCAGGCGTACAAGTCGAGACAAAAATTTACAGCTAAGAAAGAAAAAGAAGAAAAAAAAAAAAATTGACTTACACACCAAGATGACTCTGGTGGGGGCCAAATATTCCATGTAGAATACAGTAGTGTTCAGAAAGATATTGACAATGTTTGAATGCTTACACAACATACTTACATCGATGTACCAACTTGCACTGTACTTGTATGCCAGAAAATATGGTAGTAATTTCATTTCAGTCAAACAGCTATAGGAATGTATAAATGGTTGGCCTTTTATTTCCCACTCCTAAACATTGTGGTCATTTTGTCAGGTCAGGAAGAAGAAAAAAATAAAAAACAGTATCTTTACATAGAGCTAACTACCACAGCTCTTACTGCATGGTACCTTGGGCAAGTGTCTTCTAAGCGTCTTCTTTGGGCTGACCAAAGTCGTGTGGGTGGATTTGGTAGATGGAAACCAAAAGAATCCTACTGGACACGCGTGTGCATGTCTTTCTGTCTTTATTTGTCGTCCACCACCACTTGACAACAAGTGGTATGTTTGGCAAAAGTGACTGATAGAATAAGTACCAGATTTAAAAAAAAAAAAAAAGACTTCTTAAAAATAAGTACTGGGAGCTGATTCATTTAACTAACATTAAGGTGGTGCCCCAGCATCGTCGCAGTCTAATGACTGAAACAAGTAAAAGACAAAAAGATATTATAAAACTGACTTAAAACAGCGGTACTAAGCTCTGCCACTTCACAAAGAGAAACCTCTGAGCCCAAAGAAATAAATCTTCCATTCAAATGACCAATCACATTCAACTGAGTGCATCTAGCAAGGAGAATCTAGAATAGCTATTTACCAAAGAAAAGAGAGAGACTGCTTCTCACTGCCTTCATCACCACAAATGACTTGAAACTGCAGTCAATTATCTCACACATGCTACCATGTCTTGTCCACTTTAAGACACTTTACTATCACAGCAGGAGAGATAAATAGTCTGTAGGGCATTTTGACCAATCAGTTAGTTGTACAACTCATATAAGCTCCAACAAATGGTTGTACACAATATAAATAAAATAAATAAACAGGCAAACGTGGATGAAGTGAAGAAGATATTATTTACTTACATCGCAGCAGTAAAATATATATTCAGACATTTTACTTATTAAATCAGTAGCATAATGAGAGAGAGAGAGAGAGAGAGAGAGAGAGAGAGAGAGAGAGAGAGAGAGAGAGAGAGAGAGAGAGAGAG
>NC_068986.1:34647440-34651563 GCF_001194135.2 Octopus bimaculoides | reverse complement strand
AAAAATTAAAGTAATGAAAAAATAAGTGTAGTATTCCTTTCAGATGATGACATTAAATCTTTTCATTGTCATCGTCATCATCAACACCACCACCACCACTATCACCACTTAAAATCTATTTTCCATGCCAGCATGGGTTGGGTGGTTTGACAGGAGCTGACAAGGTGAGAAGCTGCACCAGGTTCTATAGTCTGTTTTGGCTTGCTTTCTACAGTTGGATACCCTTCCTAATGCCCACCACTTTACAGAGTGCACTGGCTACTGTTTTGTGACACCATAGTAATGACAACAACAACAATAATCTTTTCTACTCTAGGTATAAAGCAGGCCTAGAATTTTAAGGGATGGGGAAATCAATTACATTGACCCCTATATGCTCAACTGGTACTTATTTTACTGAACCCCAAAAAGGATGAATGGCAAGGTTGACCTCGGTGGTATTTGAACTCAAAACGTAATCAGAAGAAATGCCACTAAACATTTCATCCAGCGTGGCAACAATTATACCAGCTTGCCACCTTAATAATAATAATAATAATAATAATAATAATAATAATAATAATAATAATATGTGATGATGATGATGATGATGATGATGACGCACAATCAACGAGAAAAAACTTGAAGAACTAGAACTTAGAGATTCGAAATAAGTAATCTGCACAAGTACTCAGTTATTTCTATCAGATAAATTGAATAAACCATAGTGAGAGGAAAGAACACACAGGATTGAAATTATGCCATGTTTACCATGGCACAAACCCAAAGTAAGTATTTTATGTATGTACATGTGTGTGTGCAGACAGGGAGAGAGAGAGAGAGAGAGAGAGAGAGAGAGAGAGAGAGAGAGAGAGAGAGAGAGAGAGAGAGAGAGAATAATTAAAATCCTGCTGAAATTCTATAATTTTTTTCTTCAACAGTGCAATGTTGAAATCGCTACAAGGATTTAATCATTAATACAAACAAATTTGAATACTAAAAATGTTAAACTGTTTGTAGAATAAAACAAACCTTTTAAAAATCGTACTCGATATATTAGAAAACATACTAAAAATGTTCTGCATGGTTAGAAGCAACGTACATGCAATGAAAGATGGTAAAGATTTCAAACTGATAGCATAATTGCATTGTTCTTGGCCTCCTTAGAGCAGGAAGATAAATAAACGGTGGTTGAAGAAGAGATTGCATTAAAAGATATGAAGAAGAATAAAAAGAGTAAAGAATAAAAAGAAAGAAAAATCTTAAACAAATTAGCATAATAGATAAGCCATTAATTAGTAACAATTAAAAGAATTACAGAAAGAACTCACAGTGATGGAGAAAATTAATGAAAAAACAAACTAGTCTGATACTGTTCATTCAATCTACTTCCATAATCTATTTAACAGAATTTAATTTGCAATTTATCTGTAAAAAGAACAAGCTGAGTTACTTGCCCTTTGAAAAAAGAAAACAATTTGTGTAGATTTACGCAGGGTGGCAGTATATAATCTGCTTAGTAGTAAGGGTACTGTACATATTTTATTTACAAGTGACTATTGAGGGAGATTAATTGAATAAAAGCATGTTTGATTCACACAATATCTGACAAGAAAACTCTATTATATTCAGTGGATATAAAATAATGATGTATCGTATATCATGCCTTTGCAATTTATTAGTTTTTTTTTTTACTTTCTTTTCTTCTCACACTACGAGTGTGAAAGAGAGAGAGAGAAAGAGAGAGCAATGTAAAAACTAACCGAATTGTGATTACTGGAAAAGGTCATTTTGCTCACCAGGGACTGCAGTGACCAAACCCACAGCGATCCAGTCAGTGTTATTATATAAAGCAAAATAACAAAGGGTTGTATGACTAAAATATTGCTCGTTACTGATTGACCACGTATCATCTGTCATTAGTGTATTTGTATTACATCTAACAAGTTCCTGGGTTGCTCTTATTTGGCAACTAATTATTTCATCTAGGATCTTGTGTTAGAATAAAACAACTGCATCATGGTTGGTCAAAGAATCCATTAAAAGCACAGCACACATACACACCATCCTTTACAGAATGTCTCAAATTTTGGCACAAGGCCAAATGGGGCAGGGGAGGAGTCGATTACATTGATCCCTGTACTCAACTGGTACTTTATTTTTATCAACCCCAATATGATGAAAGACAAAGTTGACTTTGGCAGTATTTGAACTCAGAATGAAAACAGCCAGAAGAAATACCGATAAACATTTTGTACAATGAGCTTACAATTCTGCCAACTTGCTGTCTTAATAATAATAATAATAATAATAATAATAAACAAACCTTTTGAGCGGGATGGCTACTTGACCTGAATAAAATTCTAACTGGGCCCCACCTACAAGGTCATGCACGGCTTATCTTGATATGAGATCACCATGTCGCGCACATATGGCTGTGATGTATGTGCCTGGTGTACCCTTATCAGACGGGTAGTCATGATGGGTATAATGGGCTTCGTATATTTGTACACCAGTGTCACTTTGATGGCATGCACTGCTCTCTCACTCAATAATAATAATAATAATAATAATAATAATAATCTTGTGTACTATAAGCACATGGCCTGAATTTTGGTGGGGAGAGGGCTAGTCAACTCTAGTGTGTAACTAGTACCTATTTCATTGACTCTGAAAGGATGAAAGGTGAAGTTGACCCCAGCAGAATTTGAACTCAGAATGTAAAGATGGATGAAATGCCTCTGAGCATTTTGCCCAGCATGGTAACAATTCCACCAGCTCTCTCCCTTAATAACAACAACAACAACAACAACAACAACAACAGGCAGTACCCCCACCCCCTTCCCTGTAGATACAATATCTTCAGTCAACAACATCCTGATATTGGGTACTGTGAAAAACATCTTAAATGGTGATAATAACCCTTTCTACTATAGGCACAATGCCTGCAATTTTGGGGGTAGGGGGATAGTTATTTACATCAACCCCAGTACTCAACTGGTACTTATTTTACAGACCCCAAAAAGGACAAAAGGCAAAGACGACCTCGACAATATTTGAACTCAGGACATAAAACCAGCAGAAGTGATGGTTGTGCTAATGCCAGTGATATACAGAAGTTATATATAGCATGGAAGTCATCGTCATTGTGGTCGTGGTTGTCGTCGTCATCATCATCATCATCAGTATAATCAATTTTGAAATGATGTGGTGGGTTACAGCTTCAATTATTATAAACAAGTTTTTGTAGAAAAAAGATGGAGGGGAGGGGGATGGCAGGCAGCAGAGGGGAAAAAGAGAGATACACAGACACACACAAACTTACACCTGGATGGACGGACACATGTCTAAATTTTTTTTTTTTTTTTCCTTGAATGGATAAGGGATTAGCCAAACTCTGAATGGATCAAAAACCTAACATAGTCACTCTTCTATACTGAAATATCATACTGTTAAATAAATGAAGAATTAGATACTGAGTGAGGCCAATCCTTGAGATGGATATTAAACTGCTAGAATTTCAGAGAAGCCTATTTTCACTATTTTCATCTTCTAATATATTTTCTTCTTTCTCATGTTTGCTATTTTCTGTAGAAGATTTGTGAACGAGTAAGTAAAGTGACCTACTTTATATGAAGATATTGTTATATTTATTACTTTCCTCATTGCCCATAAAATATTCATAATTTTACAGTAGAATCTCTATTAATAGGTTCTACATCTCACAGATGCAAAACTGCAAATAGTCTAAGTACGCCAATAAAGTAAAATTTAGAGCTGAATGCTTTTTGTGTTCTAAATTAACAATAAGCAAATGCACTTTGTCGTTTGTCCAGTTCTTGCCAATATTTCACTGATAAAGCAAATATTTTCAAATATTTAAATGTTTTATAGTTTCGGCAACCATTTATTAACCCCTTAAGCATGGGCCATACATATATACTACATGTTCTTAAGTGATTGGGAAGATACTGCTCTTATTTATTATGTACATTTACAAGAAACAATTAAATTACTACTTGAAATATACTAGCCATCTTTAACAGAAATGATTTTATACAATGCTATACATGTCCCTTTGAGATGATCATATACACACACACACACACATATATATATATATATATATATATATATATATATA
>NC_068986.1:34642914-34647068 GCF_001194135.2 Octopus bimaculoides | reverse complement strand
ACACGCATATATATATATATATATATATATACACACATATATATATATATACACATATATATGTATACACACATATATATACATATAAACCCATATATATATATATACATTATATACAAACACATGCACACGTGTGTGTATGCATGGATGAAGTGGCTATTTATAAGAGTTAAAAAGCTGAATACCAATGCTTCTAAGTACGCATTCTGAATCTTTTGATCACATGGATATTTTAATGAAATATTACCCAAAGGTATCAGCTATTAATCTTGTTTAAAGTAGTCTTACAAAGAGTACAAAATTACCACATTAATGCACTGTTGATAACTATAGCATATATTTAAAATATTGGTAGAAGATTGAATGCACTAGATGACACAATAGAGTTTCTTCCTTCATGTTGGATGTTTGAGATGAGAAGAAAATTTTATTTTGGAACAGTTATCATATTCTAGATAGCAGTGAAGTCAGTGCGAGAGTTATAATTAGTCTTACACGACACAGAGTAACTAATACTTCTGCCAGTATTTTAAAAGTTTAAATCATATCACCAACACCTATAACGTATGTACTCCCAGACAAGACATACGTATTTACTTTTGTAAACAGCATTGGAAGCATAATTGCAATTCCAACTCATAATGTAAAGGCAGAGCACAGAGCTGTAAAAATAATAAAGCGAGGGTAAGTCAAAAATTATACGCACTCTTGTTTTAGTGATTTATTATAACAAAAGCAGGGTTTGAACAACTACATCATTTTTTTTGACATACCCTACTTCTGGAACCTTGGTTAAGTAACCACAAGAGTACCACTTTTTAACATGTAAGCACTGAAGGCAATGTGGCCAACCTAAAGAAAGTTTTGGTGAATGTGCAGATAATTTTTGACTTCCCTCTTGTTGTTGGAACAAATCCAAATTTGTAACCTTGACTGAATCCTACCAACACAGAGAAATGTATGCAAGAGTGGGGTAGAGAGTATCTGATGTGATAATTGCAACATAATAGCAAATGAGTGATTTATTGTTGTAGGACAAGAAACGGTGATAACATCTCCAAGAAGATTTGGTTTCTATTTTGTTTTGTTTGTTTTGTTTTTTCTACAGACAAGAGTATTACCTACTTGACATTTCATACATCAAGGTTAGATGATTTCGAGACAACAATTAATTCTGAAATAACTATAACTATAATTGCCTTCATTTAGAAATATTGGCACAGTTCAGTAGATAAAGTATTACATCAAAAGTAAAAAGAGATTCAACGTTAGTTAATGACTAAAAGACAGTATTTCTCTACATGAGTCTTATTATCTGAAGTGAAGTGTAGCAACCTATTAGAAACTCAATGACAAAGCTGAGAAAATGGCAAACCTTCATTATTAGCTTTCATTTGAGGGGCAAGAAAAAGGTTAAAAAAAAAAAAAAAAAGCTTAAAATGGTTTCTCCATACCTTGAGCTATTTTTTTAATAAAATGTCTTGAAAGTAGCACATATCAGATCATCGCTTTGTTCTGACATACAACAACAAAAACATTTTGGCCCTTTTGATACCAACCCGCCCAAAACCATCCCTGGTGTTCTGATACAAATTTACGGTTTTAACCCTTTAGCCCTCAGATTCCTCTGTGAAAAATAATCCTTGTTTACTCACATTGTTTTAAATTAATCCTGCATTATTTTGTAGCTTTGAGATTTTGATGGTGTGATTCTTTATTTTTAGAAGGATATTGTAGGGTAGGTGTGAGAGGCTAGATCTGGCCAGTTTAAACATAAGACAGGTGGGATATTTTGGGCCTGATATGGCCAGTTTGAATGCTAAAGGGGTTAAAATAATCTAAATTAAAACCGTTCATCAAAGTTTCATGTTAATTTATGTTCCAAACATCAGTTTAACCCTTTAGCCTTTAATGCAGCCTAATCCAGCCAAAATATTCTACCTGATTTACGTTCAAAGAGGCCAGATGTGGTTCCTCACACTTACTCTACAATATCATTCTAAAAAATGATCAAAATTTCACAGCTACAAGATAATGGCAAATTAGTCCAAAATAATGTGAATAAATAAGCATTACATTTGAAACAGCAATCTAAATGCTCAAGGGTTAATATCCAACCATCAGCTTAATAATGTCAAAATTGTTTGACTAAATCCTTCGATATTTTCAAAATTAATCAAAACAAAAGCAGTGAATTTCAAACGAAATATGGTGATGAAACAGTTACGGTTATTTTCCCAGCCAAAGTGGACGCTAGCATTGTGGGCCTCATAACTGAATACCCTTCCGTTCGTCAACTCTTCTAGTCACTTATTTATAACACATAAGGATGCAGTGTGCCTATGAGTCAAACATACTGTTAAGCTATTTTAGTAAATGGAGACAGTACCTACTTTATTAATGTACCTTTGTAGAGTGCTTATATAACAAACTTTTCAAACATCCTTTTTTCATCACTGAGTTTCTTTAGCTACGTAGTTAAATATGTTTTGTATCAAAACACGTTATTTTACTACTACAACTACTACTTCTGAAATCTGCTAATAGAAAAGTTGAGCTTGTTTACTTAATGTGTGTGTGTGTGTGTGTGTGTGTGTGTGTGAGATACTTTTTTTAAAAATCAAGATATCATAATATATTTAAGTGATGCAGTTTATTTAAGGAATTTATTTAAGAAATTGCTTTGCTTGAATAGTTGTTTTCTTGCAAAAACCAGAATTCTTCTAACTTACCAAACACTAATAGAAATTGCATCTTAATATGTAGTCTCTTTTTAAAAAGAAAAAAACAAACAAACAAAAAAAAATTAAAAAAGCAACCAGTTTATTGCTTTTAAAGAATGCAAACAGGAGAGAATACACAATAAATTTTATTGAAATATATAGTGAAATGTACATGGTTTACAAAAATCTCCAAAATATGGTGAAGATATATTTTAAGGAGAAATGAGAAGGGGAAAAGAAAAATTCTTCAAGTAAACCCAAAAGAAGGAAAACTATCTCTGATGGATTGCCATATTCTATGTAGAAGGTTAAAAGAAAAAAGGAAAAGTATTGAATGTGATAAAAGAATTATTATTAAAATGTAGTAGATAAATTTATCCAGTTCTTGTTGACACATTATTTTGCAGACCAGAATCAATTAATTTTCTAATATAATAAAAAAAAAGGAAAAAAAAGAAAGAAAGAAACACTTCCACAATAACACTATCAAAAGTCCATAATAATTTTGTCAAATTAAGATATTCCATTGGCTTTGTTAGGATGTGAATTTAACAAACGGTGTTTTGGTTTTGTTTTTGTTTTTTACTTTAATGTGTGAGTGCAAATGTGTATGAATACCTGTGTGTGCATGTATGTGTGTGTGTATACGTGTACACAATCACATGTTATACTCTCTTTTAAATTTGACAAATAAAGGATTTCTATTGGCCATGCAGTAAAAAAAATAATAATATACAAAACAAAATGAAAGAACAAAAAATATGATCATGTGATTTACATAATGTAATATTTCAAAAATGGTAAAATTTGAATTTTTTCCAAGTAAAAAGACAAAAAAAAAAGACAAAACACCAAAACAAAACAAATAAATTTAACAAAAAAAAAAAAATCATCTCTATTCCGCAGGGTGTTTTTCTTTCCTTTTCCTTTTGTGCATTCTTTGATTATTTTCTTTTCAAGAATACAAAATGAGTATTCTAAAAGAACAAATTTATTGAAGTATGAATCACATGGTGAAATGAAAACAAACTGTGAAGAAAGCAAGCAAAGGCACGGCGACGAAAAGAAAGACAATTAGAAGCAAGCTGAAGGAATGTTGACGATGATGGTGATGATGTAGGTGATCGTCATCATCATCATCAGCAGCAGCAGCAACATCAACAATAATGATGGTGATGATACTGGTATTTTATTAATCGGAGGAGATTGAAAATGCTTGTCTTCGAATAGCACTTTTCTTATATCACTCTGCAATGTTAGCCACAAGACATACCTGTAGTTACCTACTCACTATTCAGACTTTCTGAAGCACAAAACAATTCAATTTCAGAGAAATACATTAGCAAGTCAATATTACCTTAAGACATTTTTCACTGAGAGAGAGAGAGAGAGAGAGAGAGAGAGAGAGAGAGAGAGAGAGAGAGAGAGAGA
>NC_068986.1:34634816-34641692 GCF_001194135.2 Octopus bimaculoides | reverse complement strand
ACAAGTGCTGCTGGACTGGTTCCTGTGCAGGTGGCACGTAAAATACACCATTTTGAGCATGGCCGTTGCCAGTACCGCCTGACTGGCCTTTGTGCCGGTGGCACGTAAAAGCACCCACTACACTCTTGGAGTGGTTGGCGTTAGGAAGGGCATCCAGCTGTAGAAACTCTGCCAAATCAGATTGGAGCCTGGTGTAGCCATCTGGTTCACCAGTCCTCAGTCAAATCGTCCAACCCATGCTAGCATGGAAAACGGATGTTAAACGATGATGATGATGATGATGTGTCTGGGTTCAATCTCACTATATGACACCTCAGACAAATGTCTTCTGTTACAATACAGCCCTCAGGACCCAATGCTTTGTGGGTGAAATTCGGTAAATGGAAATTCTGCAGAAATACATGTGCATGGATGAGGTATAGCAGATTTGCCACGCCAAACAGAAAGACAGCTTGTGGAATCTGGTTCAATATTGGCTATACCATTTCACTTTAATCCAGGACAGGCACAGGCATGGCTGTGTGGTAAGAAGCTTGCTTCCCAACCATATAGTTCTGGGTTCAGTCCCGATGCATGGCACATTGGGCAAGTGTCTTCTACATAGCCTTGAACTGATAAAAGCCTTGTGTGTGGACTTGGTAGACAGAAATAGAAAGAAGCTCACCAAACTGGCCAGATCTGGCCTCTCACACCAATCCTACAATATCAATAACAGCTCTTTCTTCAAAATCTCAAAGCTACAAAATAATGCATGATAAATATAAAACAGTGAGAATAAATAAGCATTACTTCTGACAGAATAATGTGAATGCTAAAGGGTTAATTTGACAGCGGCCACCACCACCACCAACTTCTAACAACATTTAGGTTCCATGTCCATCTTTGTCACTGGAAAGAATTGAATGAGCTAAAATTGAATTCTAAAACAATTGATCCTGTCTTTAGTTGAAGTAATAAATGCAAATTTTGACAGATACAGAACAGATCACAGACTATGATATGGTAATATCATTGATCACCAGAGTTCTATCTGCTGGGTTAGGGTCAACCCAAGATTCAATAACAACAACTACAACATTTCACAAACCAATACCACCCAATGTTCACTTACCCTATCAACTTAGGTACCACATGACTAATATTTGACTACTGTAAGTAGTCGGTACATGGCTTAGTGGTAAAGGTAAGTGGCTTGCAATCATAAGGTCATGAGTTTGACTCCAGTCGACACAGCTGGCAAAAATGAGTTGTACCTGTAATTCAAAGGGCTTGCATTGTCACATTCTGTGGCATGCTGAATCTCCCTGAGATACGTTAAGGGTACACATGTCTGTGGAGTACTCATCTACTTGCACTTTAATTTCACAAGCAGGCTGTTCCCTTGATTGGATCAACTGGAACCTTCATCAATCGTAACTGACGGAATGCCTGTCTCTAAGTAGTTAGTATAGTGTATACTGAATATATGATTTCACTTAGCATTAAGTTCAATTCTTCATATAGGTAAGAAGATAAAGTATAAAAATATAGTAGGGTCTATCTGAGCTGTAGAAACTCTGCCAGATGAGATTGGAGCCTGGTGTAGCCTCCTGGTTCGCCAGTCTTCAGTCAAATCGTCCAACCATGCTAGCATGGAAAGCAGACGTTGAACGATGATGATGATGATTAATGTGTCCTTTTCTATGATGGCAGGTTGTGATGAGGGGATTTGGCTGCTATTTCTAGCACAGTGACTCCCATGTTGCTTTGATATATGGAAGTGTTACTAATTTGAAAATCTTGCCATAATGTAAAATTTTCTGAGGCAAAGCCTGTTTTCCATTGATTTCCACGTGATATTGAACTCAATGAGAAATACATTTTTTGCCACAGATTTCCATGTTATGACAAGAGTCTGGAAAATACAACGCTTCCAAAACAAAGGAGATGCCTATAGCTGAGATCAGCAATAGTGGCGTTCATCCTTTGCTATCGGAGAATAAACTACTACTACTACAATGAACGTTACAAAACAGCAGGACAAAAGAAACATATGCATACCTGGGAGGAAAAAAAAAAGAATTTTTTTTTTCCAAACCTGCAGGTTTGTTCTTTAAACATGCAAACTGTGTGTCAGCTTTTGTCCACAAACATATAAAAGAAAACTATATGTTTGACCTTTGGCATTAGATGTTGTTTGAAAGGGCAATTAAAACAGCTATGTTATTTTCAGTTTCAAGATAAATTATCAGAAGCAAAGAGTAAGTACAATAACATAAAAGAACAGATTCAATCCTAGGAAGCAATTAACCTTTTTTTTTTCTTCCTTTTTTTCTTTTTCTTTTTGTTTTGTTTTGTATTTAATGTTGTGTGTGTGTGTGTCTATGTAATGCCAGTAGAGTGTAGTAGAAATACATTAAAATCAATCACTGTCATGAGTGGAATAAATCTTCATATATATTCTTTAATGCAAGACTCTCATTGTGATGTCACCATGAAATTAGAGTTTTATTTTATTATATACATGAAAGCGAGAGCGAGAGAGAGAGAGAGAGAGATAGGAGAATGACAGAGAGAGAGAGAGAGAGAGAGAGAGAGACAGGGAGAAAGAGAGGGAGCACACATATACAAACATACAGAGTTTGTATTAATTGCAACAAATTGTATAATAGCACATTGATTGATGCACGATTTTTAAAAACTGTTCTCAAACAAGATTTGGCAAAGTGTCAGGTTACACAATACTAAAACTATGAATAATTGTTGCAATCTGTACTGTATTTAATATAATAAATCTTGCTGAAATTAACAGTAAATTTTACAACACAGAATATAGATTAGATGCAATAAAAAACAAGATAAAAGTAGATAGTCTGTAAGTGCGGCTTTGAGTATTTATTAACAAAATCAGTGACCAACAAATAAAAGTACTACTACTACAAATAATAATAATAATAATAACAATCCTTTCTACTATATGCATAAGGCCTGAAATTTTGAGGGAAGGTGTCAGTCGAGTACATTGATCCTAGGGCTCACTGGTACTTATTCGACTGACCCAAAAGGATGAAAGGTAAAGTTTGGCCTCAGCAGAATTTGAGCTAAGAATATAAAGATAGACAAGATACTGCAAAGCATTTTGTTTGGTGGGCTAATAGTTCTGCCAGCTCACTACTTTGGTAATTAATAATAATCATAATGATTTCAAATTTTTGGTGTAAGACGCAGGAGTGGCTGTGTGGTAAGTAGCTTGCTTACCAACCACATGGTTCCAGGTTCAGTCCCATTGTGTGACACCTTGGGCAAGTGTCTTCTACTATATAGCCTCAGGCCAACCAAAGCCCTGTGAGTGGATTTGGTAGACAGAAACTGAAAGCAGCCCGTCCGTGTATATGTTTGTGTTTATATCCTCAACATCGCTTGACAATCGAAGCTGGTGTGTTTACGTTCCTGTAACTTAGCAGTTCGGCAAAAGAGACCGATAGAATAAGTACTAAGCTTACAAAGAATAAGTACTGGGGTCGAAGAGTAAAAGAGTAAGGCCATCGATTTTGGAGGAAGAGGTAAACATCAACCCAGTACTCAACTGGTATTTAATTTATTGACTCCGAAAGGATGAAAGGCAAAGTCAACCTCAGCAGAATTTGAACTCAGAATGTAGCTACAGATGAAATTATTATTATTATTATTATCATCATCATCATCATCATCATCATCATCCTCTCTACTATAGGCACAAGGGTTTGAAATTTTTGGATGGAGGGGACTAGTTGGCTGCATCGATCCCAGCTATTGACTAGTACTTATCTTGTCAACCCCCAAGAAAATGAAAAGCAAAGCTAACCTTGGCAGAATTTGAACACAGGACGTACAAATGGACAAGATGCTGCTATATGCAGGTTTCTGGCATGTCAACAAATCTGCCTTAGTAGTAGTAGTAGTAGTAGTAGTAGTAGTAGTAGTAGTAGTAGTAGTAGTAGTAGTAGTAGTAATAATAATAATTCTTCTTTCAATTATAGGCGTGAGGTCTGACATTGGGGGAGGCAGGGTCAAGTTGATAATATGAACCCTACCTAGTGTTCAACTGGTACTTATTTACAGTCCTCAAAGGGATGAAAAGCAAAGTTGACCTCAGGATGAAAAGACGGACAAAATGCCACTAAGCATTAGTGTGTGATGCACTCATGACTCTGCCAGCTCACCATCTTAATAATAACAATAACAACAAATAATAATAATAATAATGGTTTATACATTGTGTGTACAACTATGTATATAGGTGCAGTATTTGATTGTTGTGCTAGCAAACAGCTGACAATGGTTTACTCAAGTACTATAGTTACAGATGCTGTACCGATAGTTAAACATGGTGTCAGTTGTCTTGAAAAGCAATTCGATATCCTTGAAAGTAAAGACTAATTGTTATTGTCTTTGTAATGGCAGGATGAGCATTATTGAAAATAGCAGTAACCAAGCAGAAAATAACAATAACGGTGCCCCAATTAATTTGGTCACTATTATACAATAATGAAAAAAAATAATTCTGAACTTATTATCTAATTAATAGACCAATTACTCATGAAGTGTTTTATTGAAAAGAAAAAATACAAATCAATATTTGTGCATACACACACACACACACACAAGTGCAGGCACGATTGAGTGTGGTAGGCAAGAAGTTTGCTACCCAACCACATGGCTTCAGGTTCACTCCCACCTTAGGCAAGTGTCATCTACTAAAGCCTAGGGTTGATCGGAGCCTTGAGTTAGATTTGGTGAAGCCTGTTTTGTGCATGTGTGCGCATGCGTTACTGTCTCTTTGCTTTGACATCATGTGACAGTTGTAAGTGGTTGTCACCATCATGCACACGATGCCCTCCCTGCATCTTCAATCATCCGAAACATGTCTGATCATGAAAAAATATTAGCTTATTTGGAAATGGGAGAAGGTTGGCAACAGGTAGGGCACCCAACTGTAGAAATTCCACCTCAACATGCAACCATGGAAATGAGGGTGGCATAGGTTTGGATGGTGTGACATACATGGTTTGAAGAGCTTCGTTAAATTATAGACCTATTTATCTATCTATCTAGCACTAAGAAACATGGTTTGTGATTTTGGGTTGGGAAGAGAAACCAGGTTTCTATCCCCATCCCACAGGCAACCTTTTTATTTAAATCATCAATAATGCTTATGATGAAAGAATATCAACTGAAACCACCCTATTTCATTGTGTCCTATCTTCTATGAGTACGAGGTAACATATCTATGTCATGAAGCATTAATAGTTTATAGCTGAGAGCATCTAGAATAAATACTAACATATTCAATTAATATTTGCACATTTCGTCATCTCCTTCATTGGAGATGAAACTCGGCTTGCGAAGACCTGTTGGGGCAAGCGAAAGCGAAACCGTGATGGCACCTGTGCCTAGCGTCGCCTTCCTGGCACGTGTAAGACATTCGAACGAGATCGTTGCCAGTGCCGCTGGACTGGCTCCTGTGCAGGTGGCACGTAAAATACACCATTTTGAGCGTGGCCGTTGCCAGTACCGCCTGACTGGCCTTTGTGCCGGTGGCACGTAAAAGCACCCACTATACTCTCGGAGTGGTTGGCGTTAGGAAGGACATCCAGCTGTAGAAATTCTACCAAATCAGATTGGGGCCTGGTGTCACCTCCTGGTCCACCAGTCCTCAGTTAAATCGTCCAGCCCATGCTAGCATGGAAAGCGGACGTTAAACGATGATGATGATGATGATGATGACATTACCTCCTATATTATAGGCAAAACACACACAAACACATATGAGAGGGTACTGAAAAGTTCCTAACTTAAGGGCATCACAAAATGCCTGATTGGAGACCCAATGTTCCTAGTTCTTTTATAGGGTTTAGAAAAAGTGAAGGATCACTGCAATAGGTGTATGAATCTGAGAAGGGAATGTGTTGAATAAAATCATAATTAACTGATCCTTGTCTATTTTCTTTCACCCGAAGCCAGGGACTTTTCAGCACCACACTCATACACAAATAAAAACCTTCATGTATTCACACATGAAAATAATGCATGCATGCACAAATAGTGCAATTCATTTTGTCTATCTTGAGAAAGTTTAACTGATTTAAGGTATAAGAATTGCAGGACAAGTTATTGGAGAGAGGTGGGCGTAGGTGGAGGGCGAAGAAACAAAAACGTTGAATAAGCATAATTTCATTACACAGGAATTTTCAATCAACTAAATTAATGGCCTAATTATACTGTAAACAACAATCAAAATTCAATTTCCAAAACGAAAAGAAAACAAATATATATATATGTATATATACACACACAAACACACACATATACATATATATAAATAAATATACATAATATTTCTCTAAAATTCAAACCAACTAAATTATGTTACCATATATAAATTACACATTATTTAATGAAAGAAAACAGATTGTTGCCTTGAGTTAGGTATTAAAAATAAACATTGTAAAAATCATCTCCATAAATTAATTCTTCAAATTGAGAAATCTAACAGTTTGTTTTCTTGTGAACATGATTAGTTTAATATGTATTCATTTAATCATACACACACACATACAGATACACACACGCGCGCACGCACACACTACTTCATTAATATAGGCATTAAAGAAAAACAAGATTTCTTTTCAAACAGATAGGATATGTAACTAAATATGATTAAAATATATTAAAGAACTCATCAAAATTGCAGGCAAAATGCTTGCATATGCATATATAAATATACTATGTATATGCATAAACATACATATATGTACTATGCATATGCATACACACACACACAAATATACATGCATATACATATATAAATATACTATGAATGTGTGTATATATATATATATATATATATATATATAT
>NC_068986.1:34619096-34634112 GCF_001194135.2 Octopus bimaculoides | reverse complement strand
TATTTATATATATATATATATTTATATATATATATAAATGTACATGTATGTACTATGCATATGCATGTGTGTGTGTGTGTGTGTGTGTGTGTGTGTGTGTGTGTGTGTATAAATAAATATATATACACATACATAAATACACATGTTTATACACATATAAATATACTATGTATATGCATTATCATCATCATTTAACATCAGCTTTCCATGCTAGCATGGGTTGGACGATTTGACTGAGGACTGGCAAACCAGATGGCTGCACCAGGCTTCAATCTGATCTGGCAGATTGGAGCCTGGTGCAGCCATCCGGTTCGCCATATAATATGCATACACACACACACACATTCATTCATTTATATATAAGTAAAACCGGAGCCACAAAGGCATCTTGTTTACATGTTTGTGTCCATGCCCTTACATTAGACAAATAAAGTCAAACTATTCCACTGCTGGGTGCCTTTTCTGTCACTATCATTTACCTGTTTTACAAGTGACAGATCTCTTATTCCACACATCTTGGAAAAGCCAAAGCCAGCAGGTAATTTGCTGACAGGAGAAAATGACAACGAACCTGTTTATTTGTAGCTCAGTAATTACCAGGTAAGTGCAACTGTAAACACACACACACACACACACAGAGTAGGCTTCTTTGATATGTCTATCTCCTAAAGTCGCAAGGCTTTGGTCAGTAAAACACACTTGCCCAACGTGCCATGCAGTGGAATGAACTCAAAACCATGAGGTTACAAATCAGACTTATCAACTACACTGTCATATATATATATATATAAACTACCGTTATATAGAGGTAATGTTTTCTTTTGAAGATATATAATATGAACTAAAGGTAATTAATAATTGATTAATGAAATCAAATGTTGAAATTTCATAGATTACTAGAGAAAGTTAAGCAAAGATATTCATGGATATGGGTAGGAGGCAACACGACTCCGCCACCTGCCTAACCACCCTTTACACTGACGGTAGGTCAAATACTGAAGACCTATATGTTGAGAAACGATGTCATATAGTTATAAAACCTTACCTTATATGGCTTAATTTTGATAATATTAATTAATGAAATTCAACTATAGATAATACAAGTCAGGTCTTAGTATGAAAAAGTAAGGGAGAAACGGTGGAATGGGTTAAAGAAACAAAAGGGGGGGACAGTTAAAGAGTCTGAAAATGAATGTTCCAGAAATAATAATAGTTTCAAGTTTTGGCACAAGGCCAGCAGTTTGGGGGGAAGGGGAAAGTCTATTACATCAACCCCAGCGCTCAGCTGGTATTTATTTCACGAACCCCGAAGGGATGAAATGCGAAGTCGGCCTTGGCAGAATGTGAACTTAGAGCATAAAGACAGACAAAATGCCACAAAGCATTCTGCCGAGCTCATGAACGATTCTGCCAGTTCATCACCTTTAATAATAATAATAATCATAATAATAATAATAATAATGGTTTCAAATTTGGGCACAAGGTCAGCAGTTTCTGAGGAGGGGGGACAAATTGATTATACAAATCCCCCCATCAATCAACTGGTTCTTATTTTATCAACCCTGAAAGGGTGAAAGGGAAAGTTGACAAGATTTGAAATCAGAATGTAAAGGCAGGTAAAATGCAGCTAAGCATTTCGACCGGCATGCTAACGTTTCTTATTTCTTTACTGACCACAAGGGGCTACACAGAGAGGGGACAAACAAGGACAGACAAAAGTATTAAGTTGATTACATCAACCCCAGCAAATAACTGATACTTAATTTATTGACCCCGAAAGGATGAAAGGCAAAGTTGACCTCGGAGGAATTTGAACACAGAACATAACGGCAGATGAAATACAGCTAAGCATTTCGCATGGTGTGTTAATGATTCTGCCAGTTCACCGCCTTGTTGATGATGATGATGATGATAAAGGCATGAAGTTACAAGCTTTGAGGAAGGGAATTAGTTATATTGAACCCAGTACTTCAATATTACTTAATATTATTGACTTCTGGAAAAGATGGAAGGAAAAGTTGACTTCAGCAGGAATTGAACTTGAAATGCAAAGAGTCAGAACAAACACTGCAAGAATATTAAGCTCAAGAAAATGGAATAGTAGTGATAAATTAAATTTTATTTATCAATTAAAACAAAAAAAAAAAATTGGTGTTTAAGTGTTTTTATAAGATGCAAATTAATATTAACTAGACAAGTGAGCGAGTGATTTACCTGTTTATAAGAGATATACAAATAGAGATAGACAGATAGATAGATAGATAGACAGATAGATAGATAGATAGACAGATAGAGAGGCAGTGAAAGAAAGAAAGTGGGAGGCATGAAGACAGCCGTGAATGAGAAAATCTTCTTAGATCGGTTACATCATGACATTAAAAACATTGTCTTAAAGGGCTTGTGAATAGCATTGTGTGTAAATCAACATGTTGGCTGTGTGAGTCAAATTAGAAATGATAGGCATAGCAATCTTATTATTTATGTCAGTTTAAGGCCAGCAGTTGTTAAAGTCGCCTCTGCCATCACCAACACAACAAAGCTTGCTGTTGCTGCTGTATTATCAAACCCAAACAACTGCTGTGCTTGTTACAGCCGCTGTAGGTATTAAAGCGTACTATTAAGAGAGCTGATACTAAATAAGTTGATAGAAAATTAGTTTATGGTTATATGCCATGGATCAGCTGCAGGCAAATTTTTCATGGAATCTGTCAAATCAACCAGTCAGCTTATCAGTTAAAGGAGGTGAAAAGAAATGCAAGAGAAGAGGGGGGGACTGATGATAGCAAAACACAGAGAAACCAAATGAATAAATAAAGAATAATACAAATATAATTGTTTCTAATTTAGGCACAAGGCCAGCAATTTTTTTTAGAGGAGTGTTAAGTTGATGCCAGCAACCTCAGTATATAACTGGTATTTTATTGAGTTCTGAAGAATGAAAAACAATCCAATTTGTCAGGGTTTTAAATCAGAATGTACAGAGTAGAAACAAATATTCTTTTCTAGTCTAGGCACAAGGCCCGAAATTTTGGGGGAAGGGGGCCAGTCGATTAGACCGAACGCAGTACGCAACTGGTACTTAATTTATCGACTCTGAAAGGATAAAAGGCAAAGTTGACCTTAGCAGAATTTTAAAGATCAGGACCCACCCATCAATTGTTTCTAACTTAGACACAAGGCCAGAAATTTTGAAGGGTGGGGTAGTTAATTGATTACATTGGCTACTTACTTTAGTTTATTAATTATGAAGGCAAAGTTTATCTTGAACTCTGTAATTATTTCTAACTCAACCCTTTAGCATTTAAATCAACCATATCAGGCCAAATTATTTTATCCATTTTATGTTGAAACCAACAAGATCTAGCCTTTCAAACCAACCCTACAATGCCTTTTTACAACTAAACAAGCACATCATTGAAATCTGTAAACTATAAGATAATGCATGATTAATTCAAAACAATTTGAATAAATAAGTATTAATTACATTTGACAGCGTAATCTGAACACTCAGTTTAAGCGTGTATCCAGAATTTTGAGGGGGATTGAGTAAATCGTTACTATTGACTCAGTACTTCACTGGTATTTTATTTTACCAACGCCAAAAGGATGAAAGACATAACTGATTTCCACAGAACTTGAACTCAGAACATAAAGAGTCAAAACAAATTCCACAAAATATTCTGTCCAAAGCTGTAATGATTCTACCATTCCATCAAATCACATTCTGTTTCTTCTCTTTATTAACCTTTAAACAATGGACATTATCAATTGATGTTTCATTAGAGAATAACGGACATTATCAATTGATGTTTCAAAAAATTTACATGGATACGGCCATCATCAAAGAAAAGTGAATATTTTATGGCACTTTTCAATAATGAGATTTTAAATTTTATTGTGAGAGACTAACAATTATTACAGCTTTTGTACTTATTTAAAGTGAAAATAAGTATAAAAATTACCCTTAAGAAGAAAAAAAGAGATGTCTTTTTTTTGCTTTTTGCCTGTTTGGCACACACATTCATGTAACTCTTTCCTGCTGTTTAAGGGTTAAAATTTTCCAAAATATTTTTATTAATAAAATCTTCTATGAACAAATGAAATGATAAGTCTTTTTTTTTTTTTAAAGATATGGATCAAAAATGAACTTTAAATAACACTTTCTGATTTTGGTACAAAGCCTGCAATTCTGAGGGAGAGGGGTGGGCAAAACTGATCACGCCAACCCCAGTATTTAACTAGTACCTATTTTAACAACACCGAAAAAGTGAAGGCAAAGTCAAACTTATGTGAACTCAGAACCTATAAAGAGCCAAAAGAAATGCAACTAACCTTTTTTTTTTTTTTTTTTTAAACCCAAAAGGGTGGAAGCAAAGTTAACCATGACATAAAGTAAACCCAGAACCTAAAGAGCTGAAACTAAGCATTTGTCTGTCATGGTAATATTTCTACCAGTTCACTAACTAATGAGTTTTAACCATTCAGTATATAAACTGACCATATTTGGCTTAGATATTCTACCAGTTTTATGCTGAAATTAGCCAGATCCAATTTCTCACACCAATCCTACAATGTCATTCTAAAAATAAGCAATCACATCATCAAAATCTGAAAGCTGTGAGATGATACATGATTAATTAAAAACAGTGAGATTAAATATGCATTACATTTGACAGGGTAATCTGAATACTAAAGGATTAAACAACACTAGGAAGAAACAGATTCCATGAAATAAGGAAATTATTACAATTGATAGGGTGATGGAATGGCAGGAATTATATAGTGTCAGATTAAATGTTCTGAGGATTTAGTTACCACATTTTATATTCCAAATTCAAATGTGGTTTGAGAAGAACTTTGCTTACACCCTGTGAGGATCAATAAAATATAAAATAAGTACCAGGTATCTCAAGTGGGTGGGGATTCAATTTTATTCTTTCACTTGTTTCAGTCACTTGACTGATTTTGAACAAATATATATATATATATATATATATATATATATATATATATATATATATATATATATATATATATACACACACACACACACACATAAATATATAAAAACACTACACTCATTATTATATTAGGACACACACACACACGACAGGCTTCTTTCAGTTTTCATCTACTAAATCCACTCATAAGGCTTTGGTCGGTCTGAGGTTATAGTAGAAAACACTTGCCTAAGGTGCTACACAGTGGGACTGAACCATGCGGTTGGGAAGCAAGCTTCTTACCACACACCCACTCCAATTCTCTATACCTAGTGTACACATTGAGGATCTGTTTCAAATTCATCTGAGGTCAACTTTACTTATTTTCAGCCTTCTGGGATTGGAAAAGTATCATCCAGTACAGAGGCGAGGAGGAATCGGTTAACTACACCCCCTGCTTCAAATGTTTGGCCTTACACCAGCTTTAAAGTTAATAATGTTATTAAATACTATATTTTTCTCATAACACAATGTCTTGCTGATCTATTTGTCTACAACCTTTCGACTCAATTTTTTTCCATGAAAACATAGTTACACGCCCCAAGTCAATGGTGGTATCAGTGTCAGGTTCGTCACCAAGGCCACCACCACCATGACAACAAGCTGAGCTTTTTTTGATGGTAAAGGACTGATAAAGTGAAAATTTTTGATTGGTCATGTAACGACAAACAAACAAAACACACAGGAATATGCAGAACCTACCCTTTCTCCCATCTGCAAAACTGTAAGCTGCCAAAATAGTTAAACCATACATCCCTCCCTTTAAAATAACAAACTATTCTCTCTTGGGTTACATTACCTCTTTGAGAAGAGAAAAAGAGAAGGAAAAAAAAGGGGGAGGAAAAAAAAACCCGGAAAAGTATCCAAACAGTTACTTGAAATTGCAAAAATGTTCAACAGGAAAGAAAGGGCCAATGAAGAAAGAAAGAGTCAATGAAGAAAGAAAGAGTAGAAAGAAAAGAAAGAGGAGAAAGAATAAGAAGGGTAAATATCTTAATGAAGGATCTATTTAATAAAATTGGGTTAGTTTAATTTACATAATGAGCTTGAATATTTTAGCAGTACTTTTGAATTATCTTATTACATTTCTTGAAATGAAATGACAATACCGAAGAATATTGTACTTAAATGACAAAATAAACAAGTGACCTAAAGAGACATTTCTTTCTTTCTTTCTCTCTTTCTTTCTTATTTTGATAGCAAGAGATTCCTTTTGTCAACATCTGATGGTGATAGCCAGAAAAGTAAAAGAAAAACATCACCCAACCACACATATTTTGATGATCTGACAGCCCTCAGATGTAGCCATGTGTACAATGAAAAGCCTTCAAAGGATTAACAACTTAATGAAATCCATAATCCTTTAAAAGATATACCCTCTGATCTGCTATGGTATGTCATCTAATGGGAGGTAGAGACAGCTTTTCTTCCCCCCACCCTCTTATCTTTTTGTGCTGCATGGATTTTTTTGTTTTATTTTGGCTCCTCTAAAAGCAAACACACATCAAAGTACAGTTTGGATGGATGCCAGCACATGTTACAAGCTTAAAACTCTTGTTATTGTACTTCTTCAAGATCATTCTACAAATGGGAACTTTAGTGAACTGAAAGGAATAACTTGGGGGTATAATAACTGCACATAAGGAATGGTTTGCTTCAGAGAATATAGATAAGTCAGTTCAATAATGGTGATTGAATATTAGCTACTGCATCTTGAGGAATATTTTTCAAAGTTAATTAGCAATTAACTAAGACTTCACTACAAATCCTGTTAAATATAAGCACCAGTTTCAAACAGAAATTACACACTTGTGGCTCTGTTCTGTTGAACTGGGGCCTATAATTATTAATGTCATATTTTCATAGGATTTTCATCATCATTTTAATGTACACTTTTCTATAGTTGCATGGGTCAGATAGCCATTATTGAAGTAGACGTTCTACAACTGGGTGCCCTTCCTGTAGCTAACTCTTGCATATTTCCAAGAGAAATAATATCTGCTCATGGCCTGATATGTTTGAGCAGAATATTGGAAATGAATGACATTCAGTTACAACAATCACGCCGTGTCAAGACCAGGAAACACAAACACACACATTGTGTGTGTGTGTGTATGCATGCATGCATGCGCGCACACACACACACACACACACACACACACTGCCAAGGAGAGGGAATGAATGAACCTGAAACCATGTGGTTGGGAAGCAAACTTTTTAACCGCACTGCCACGCTCATTTTAATGAAGCATTAGAAATAAATAAAAATCCAGCTGATAATTAGGATTGAAACCACATTGTCAGTATTCTAGTCTAACAGTTTACTGAAGAGCTATGATAATTATATGCATTGGGTACACTATAACTTATAAATTTGCCTACTCTGAAGATATATAACACAGAGTGGGGTGGGTTAGAGCTTATATAGATAAATCTAGATTACTTGATACTCTGATCCCACCCAAAGAGAAAAACAAATGAATAAAGAAATGTAACAAACAAAAACAAAAGTAAAAAAAGAAAAGAAAAGCAATAGTGACTGTAAACAGATCAATGTATTTTTTATTGTTGTGAAATTGAAACCCTTTAAGACTGTTCTGTTTCTTTCCCCACCCCCATCATATTTCTCTGTTTTATTTAAAAGTAAACCTAACAGACAAAAATATGAGTAACTTAACACACACACACATACACGAATTTTTTTTTTTTTTTTTTTAAAGCCCTACAAAATTCCAAATATTGATTAATATTAGTTTAATATATTCCTTCACCAGATTTCAAGAAGTAATGTCAACCTTAAGAATACATCATAGCAAAATGCATTTCCACTAAATGGCAATGACAAAATATAATAATAATAATAATAATAATAATAATAATAATAATAATAATAATAATAATAATAATAATAATAATAATGATAATAATAATAATAATAATAATGATGATGATAATAATAATAATAATAATAATAATAAAGATGATAACAACAAGAGCTGTAATAAACTCAAAGTATATAAAAATAAAAGAATTAGCAATGAACAGAGATTGATTTGTACATATCAAATTGCATAGCAAAATAGATTTAGTAAGGAGAGAAGGAAAATAATAAAAATGATGATGATGATGATGATGATGATGGTAATAATAAATAAATGAATGAATGAATAACCATTGCTGTTGATGGTGAAAAAAATATTCAATAAATCAAGGTTTTATTTTACTTTTCCATAACTTATGAAAATGGGGGAAAAAAAAAGAGAAATAAGGAGTTGGGTGTGAAAAAAATTTTCCATAGTTGGCATGGAAAAATAATAATTTATAGATAACAACCCAAGCATAGGGGCTTTACTTTGAAATATTGTTTCCAGGAGGAGGAGGAGGTGCTATGTGTATTATGGTCTTGGACAGTAAATAAATATCAAGAGAGAGAGGGGGGGAGGGAGAGAGAAAAAAAATTCAGCTAAATGAAATGGGAATATATGGAAAGTGAAAAAAATAGGTGACATGAGAGCAACATAGAGAAGAGCTTTATTTCTCAGATGATACAGAACATTAATACACAGACGCACATGCAATGGGAAATAACCAGCCAACTACAAAAGGGGAAAAGTAATAGAAAGAAGAAATGACTCTCTCTCACACACAGAGAAATACAAGGATGTCTACAAATACTTAGCTATAGTTTGTAAGGCAGGGATGATATAGGATGTGTGATGAGTGAAAATTGAACCATATCAATTTTCTTCTTCTAAATAGTTTATTATTACACAGTTTTTCTTTCAAAGGAAGAAAGTCAAACCAGCCACCACAAAAACGACAAATCATGTCTCAGGGACAACCCCTGCCACCACCACCCCGAATATTAATTTTTTTTCTCCACCTTTTGGTTCTTTCTTTTCTTCATATATATATATATATATATATATATATATATATATATAATGTCTATATTTATATATATATATATATAACTCAGAGAAGTTTTGAAAACTGTTTCATTTCACAGGATGTCACAAGAGAGTCTGCAAAGCAAAATGACAAACCTCAAATATTTTATTACATTCTAAAGTGGTGGGGGTTTAATTTTAATGGCTGAGTATAGCTGGCCCCTTCCACTGCCTTTAATGTAAGTATGCTGCATCTTTTCTGATCAGAAAGAGCATAAAACTCTCCACAAATCATTCAGAGATGAATCTCTCCTCTCTCTCTCTCTCTCACACACCTCTGTGATATGTTATGGCAACTTAGAAAAAAAAGTTCCTAGCTTTATTTGTGTCTTTTTTATATAGTAAACTTGTGAATAATACCTTCATTGGTTGCAGGTTTCCACTAGAGTCAATCATTGGTTTGCTGTATGAAGGGGTGTATCTAAGTTGATACAAACAACTTCATTGAAAGAACACCAGTTTGATTGACTGATACACCGTTGGTGATGAACACATATGTGCAAATGTATATGTGTGCACGTGCACACACACACACATGCATGCACATGCAAAGCTTCCATCCCTTAAATTTCACTCACAAAATATTAGTCAAACAGAGGCTATGGCAGTAAATACTTGCTCAAAACAGAATCAAAACCCAGAATCATGTTACTGTGAAACAAATTTCTTAACAACATAGCCATACTTATTACCATGCTGATATCAAATGCAAAACACCAATTTTTAAAAATGATTTTAGTGCCTTTTGGTGCTACATAAAAGCACTCATGCTGGTGCCATGTATAAAAAAAAACAGTACACTCTGTGAAGTGGTTGGCATTAGGAAGGGCATCCAACCATAGAAACAATGCTAAAACAGACAATTGGAACCTAGGCAGCTACCAAACTGTCTCAACCCATGCCAGCAAGGCAAGCAGATGATGATGAAATTCTGTTGAAGCAGACTAGATTGAGGTTTCTCTAATCCTACACCACTGTCTTTCTTTTTCTTTTTGTGATTCCTTTAATTTTTTAAATGCAAAATTAAATTCCAAGGTTATTTCAGTAATGATGTACCCCACCAAAAAATAGAATTGGTATCATCTCTAAGTCACATATGCCTCAATAAACTTGACATATCTCAGCAAAGAATAACTTCCAAAACATCAATGTTCCTCAACCAAAGATAGATTGGTTTATAATAATGCTTTCCACAGTAAAACGGTTAAGCAAGAATAAACGATATTCTCTTATTTGACTGTTGAACCACAAACAGAATGGCAACTGAAACACAGAAATCAACTTGCAGTCAAACTAGCGACTAAAAACACAGGTACCTGACATTAACATTTGCAAGTTCATCTCATGTGTCGTGTATAATAAATGAATCTTTTCCGGTTGAGGCAAGCAACTACATCACAAGGAAACAATAGAATCTGAACAGGAGCCACAGACTTCTTAATTACTCTCACTTTACATGTTAACATCAGATTAGGCCATTAAAGTTGAAAACTCACAGCTGTTAACCATATTTGGACTAATTCTACTTGCTGTAAGGAATCAGCTTTTTGGAATAACTAGGCCATTTAAATCTCACAATAAAACGGTTGTTACTGCACTGACATCCCACCACCACCACCACCACCGCCACCATCATACACCCACTCCTTCCCCTTGCTCCCTGTCCTTCCCTTCAACTCTTGTTTTAGCACTTTGTTTTTTCTTCTTCTTTTCCTTGTCACACACAGATGGAAATGTGAAGATTGAAAGAAAAGATATATTTAAAACAAATGATCAAAATGCCTACTGGGTGAAATTGGAATGCTTAAAGAATTAAACATTTCCTATATTTTGGGGATGTGTAAATCTAGCAATGATAACTGGCAATGAGTGCACTACGAACCTTAATGACAAAACCTTAACCTAAAAGTTTAATTTGATTTACCAAGACAGCTGAGAGTCTATTGGGGTGATTTCCAAGAGAAATATATTTTAATTATTATGCTGCAATACTTTAGTTAATTGCTGTGTACTTTATTATGCTAACTCATGTCACATTATAATTGTTTGATTTACTAAAACCCATTTTTTCTTCTGCTTTTTTTTTTTTTTGTTAAGGATTTAGTTATTTAAAAAATTAATTAATTTAGAAAGTCCCTTAACAGAGATACGAGTATTTATTAAAAAATAAAAAATAAAAAGAAGGAAATGAGAACCCCATGCTATGCTCTATGCACACATTAAGTCATACTTGTTTATAGCACAATGTAAGGATTTAATGTAAGCAAACTAGAAACTAATTAGAATCATCAATTAGCTACTTGTGTGAGAGAAAAGGGGATAAAGAGAGTAGAGGTGGGGGGGGGGCAGTAAAGCACAGAGGTTGGAAAACATTTGTGCAAGTGCAGATTGAGGAGACAGAATAGACAGATCAAGGAAGGTGAAACAGAGAGAGAGAGAGAGAGAGAGAGAGAGAGAGGGAGGGAGAGATATGAGGAAAAGTAAACAGAAAATGAGTGAGGGGTGGTGGAGTGGAGGGGTTAAATCATATACCTTACAAGATAAGAAAACTCAGGTATGGAACATTGGGCAGATGAAGAAACCAAACAAAATAATAAAAAAATGCAACTAAAAATATCGCTAAAAACATCATCATAAAAATAAATAAGAGATAAAAAGTTGAAAAGCCAGTTTAGTTTCTTACAAATAGGGAGACCATAATTCTTCACAATGATAACAGATATTTCTATAGTCAAAACAAATTCAAAAGTTCTTATCTGTTAAACAAAATTTTTTTTTTCTCTTATTATTATTATTTTGTTTTTTTTTAAAGACAATAGTTGAAGATTTCTGGAAAAGTTGTAATACTTTTTGACAACATAGCAATCAGCAACAAGAATAAAGAAAGGGGGTGGGGTGGGAGAATTTCTACAATACAATGGGCATGGAAGTGAAGATGCTGATGATGGTGGTATTATATATTTCCAAAACCCGGTATTGATAATGAATGATTTCTGAGACATGAAGCCAAATTTTTATGAAGGGAATTCAATTTTACTCCTTAATTATCATCAATTAACATCTGCTTTCCATACTGGCCTTGGGTTGGACAGTTTGACCAGAGCTAAGCTAAAAGACTGCGCCAAGCCCTACTTGTCTGCTTTGGAATTATTTCTATGATTGGTTGCCCTTCTTAATGCCAACCACTCTGCAGAGTGTACTGCATGCTTTTAACTGCAGTTGACTCTGTATTAATGTGTTCCAATGACTTCAAAGACACAAGTGTAACTAAATATTAGACATGGAAATTTTGGCCAGCCAGAATACCGAATTCCACCCTCCAGTCCTGTTAACACTGTCAAAAAGCATTCAGGTGTACAAAATTCAAGCTTTAATCCAGTTACAAGAGTAGGCAGACAAGAAGCCAACTGGTTTAAAGGCTCCATTTTGGAATGTCCATTTTTAATTGGAATTTATTATTCACATACAAGATACAGGAAATTACAGCTGTGGTCATTATTCCCTAGGAGCTAGAAGATAAGAGCTGAAAGTTTCAGGCCAGGGAGACACTAAACAACACTAGTCAACAGCATTTCTAGAGCATCACTTGATCCAGTAGAAATAATAAAAGTCAAATCTCACTTAGATTAATGCTGTATCATTTTAAGGACATATTGGAGGCAGTCTGTGATACACAACTGAGAGAGAGAGAGAGAAGTGGGGTATGAGATGGTCAACAAGAACAACAATATTTTGAGATGAAAAGGCAGCAATCTGGCAGAATTTGGTCCCTCTTTGCATTCTGATGATTGGATTCTGCAGAGGTTGACATTGTCCTTCATCCTTTTGGGGGTCAATGAAATAAGTATCAGTTGAATATTGGGGTTCAATGTAAGCAACTTGACTCCTCAAAATTGCTGGCCTTGTGTCAAAATTTGAAACCCAATATTTTGAGATTAAAGTATGCATGCCAGCTTACAGTAATTACTTAGGACAGGCCTGGCCAGCTCGAATTACATTGCGGGCCATTTTTAAATCACAGAAAGCTTTTTGAGGGCTGCTTGTATACTGACAGAATTGAAAGCATTTTGCTTTCTCATGCTATTATTACAATAACAAACAAATGATCGTTGATTCAACATGAAATAGCATCGTTGAAAAAACAGTAGTTTCATTCTTTTTCACTTTTCATGGCAATCTTTAATTTTGATTAAAAAAATTTTAAATGTTTGTTAAAATAAACCCATTTCAATAAAGTACCAAGCAGGCTGCATGCGGCCTACCAAGTTGGCCACCCCGACTTAGGAGATATATAAACTCATAACTGAAAGCTTACATCTTACTCATCAATAAAGGCAATAATGACAATGTGGTGAGAGAGAGAGACAAGATGCAGAATCAACTTCATGGCTGGTTATCCATAACTTTACTTATCTGGTTGAAAGGATACACTAGATAATGTAGTGACAGCTGAGATGGTCATAACTGGAATGCCCTTGAAATGAAGCCCATGTACATGTGCACATGCTTGCATGTAAATTGTAAATAAACATGTCCAGATCAAGAGAAAATATCTTGCTTGGAAACAGGTGAAGTTTGACAACAGAGAGGGCATCCAGACATGTTAAAAACAAAAAAAATCTACTTCAATGAATTCCAATTGGTCTGAGCAAGCATATTAAAATGGTAATAATGACATTGTTGTTATTAATCTTTAACTCTTTAGCATTCAGATTACTCTATCATATGTAATGTTCATAAAGTCACCTTGTTTTGAATTAACCATGCATTATCTCATAGCTTTGACATTTTAATGATGCGATTGTTTATTTTGGGAATGACATTGTAGAAAAGTTAGGAGAGGCTTGATCTGACCAGTTTAAATGCTAACGACTTAATTAGGATCATTGATGAAATTCTATTAAAAACACACACCAAAAAAAAATTGGCAAAAGCAAACAACAACAATAATAATAATCAATGTCTAAATGAACAACAGATACAGGAAGAAAACATACATTAAATATCTAACCTTTTTGATATCAACCATCCTAAGACTACCCTTAGTTCCAATGATATAAACTTCTTGTTTTAAATACTAGATTAATAATGACAAAGTTGGTTTTCCATTTTCAAAATGAACTGAAACAAGAGTAGTGTATTTTAATGGGAATATGGTAACAAAAGGGTTAATATGGTTGAAATACAGACAGAAAGGAAATATCAATGCTACAATCCAGGAACCTTTATATCTAGAGAAACTCTTAAAGTAGGAACTAAAGTGGGGATTCTATGACAATACAAGAATTTTATTGAATTGAATTGAAGTGAAGAACATATGTGTTATGGAGATTAAATTTGAAAAATTTGAATTGGCCAATGAATCTTTCATTCGAAGAAGGCTAGTGGTAGTAGAAGGAAAAGAAGAAAAGGCGATGGCAGTGTATAGTAAGAAGAGATCCTACAGGAATAACATATATAAACTTTTCGGGAAAGTGACTGAAATGAAATCGGCACAAGGAAGCAGCAGAAGCAATAATAATGACGACGACGATGATGATGATGATGATACATATATAGGGAAGAAAAAGCTTAAATTAAAATATGGCAACTGAATTTGCCAGTTAAAATCAAGTTAGTGGAAAATGACAATAAATACTGCAAATAAATTAAAAAATGAGAAAAATCTGAAAGTGCATGAGTGTCCTTGCATACATGTGCACACAAACACACACATAAAATAAAATAAAACCGAGTAAAATTCGACAAGCACACAGCTGCAATATTGTAAGGATAGACACACACACACACCAAAAATTTTTTTAAAAAAGACTTTAAAAAAACCTATAAAAAAAAGTCATCTTTATTAATAATAATATTGATCTGAATAAATATTTTATGAAATCAGCAAGACTGCAAACCCTTTAAGCTATGTGAAAATGTTAAAAATAAATGAATAAATAAATAAATAAAAATCAAAATTACAATGTTAATATATATTTTTAGACCTGCCACCTAATTTACATTCCTAGAATCCAAAAGCCTAGATATAAATGGTTTATCATTAGAGATGGAGGAATATATATA
>NC_068986.1:34596945-34617927 GCF_001194135.2 Octopus bimaculoides | reverse complement strand
TAAGACAAAGAATACACGCAGCAAAAGCCAACAACCCCCCACACACACACCCAACATCTCCAAAAACAAAGGAAAAAAAAAACCACACTCTTGGTTTTGGTTTTGGTTTTGTAGAGAAATTAGTGATATAAAATGGAGAAAAATTGTCAGATTACAGCATCAAACAGAGCTTAGATAGGTTTTTCTCTCATGTAGATTAAACAGGCAAAGTAATAAATCACACACACTTATCTGTCTTATATATATATATATATATATATATATATACACACACACATATCTTCTTTAATGTCTTTTTAGTTTTGTTTTTGTTTGTCTCCTCCCGCCCTGCCCTGTGTTATTGCTGTTTTCTTCTGGTTAGTAGAGGAGTGAGAAAGTAACATGAGCCATTTAAGAGAAACATGTCTTTGCATATTCTAAATGCCAGATATGATGGTAGTCAGTACATGCACACACGCACACGCACAAACACAAACACATACACAGTGTTTCGTTTGAATTCACTTCACTCCCTCCTCTCTAACCAACAGCCCAACCCTTCGTCCTACCTGTGTTTGTTTGTACTCTGATAGAGTAAGGACTTCCATAACTTGGCTGTCTGTGTCACTTCATCATCAAACATACAAATAACAACAAAGAGGAGAACAAATAAACAAACATTGAATAAAGTCTAGTTGCAATTTTTTGAAAGACTGGTAGGGTCTTTAGGGATACTGAGAGAGGGGGGGAGAGAGAGAGAGAGAGACAGACAGACAGACAGGGGAGACAATGCAAAGCACTAGGTGCTGGGTGAGGTGTGAAGGAAGAAGGGTAATCATGCTATCAATCTAGATCAGAGATTTTTGTTTTTATTTTCTTTGAAGTTCAGATATGCTCCGCAAACCTTCACTGTTGAAACTGAGAAACAAGCTGTTGGAACCTAGCAACTCCATTAGGTATGATGTCATCAGCACGATGGTTTGATGGGTGGCTGTGTGAGTGAGTGCGTGTGAGCGAGCGAGCATGTGAGTGTACGTATGTGCACGCATGCGCGTGTGCATATACTTGAATGCAGTTATCGCATCTATTAATCTACTGTGATCCATTTTTATCTTGCCGCCACCTTAAAAGTAAATGCAAGGCTGTCTACAAAGGCTGGCAGTTATGTTGAACTCGGTCCTCTCCACCCACTTACTCCCTCCCTGCACATATGCACACACGTGCGCCTGCGCATGCGTGTACATCCACCCGCCCTTGTTGCCCACATCTTCAAGCAGAATAGCCATCATCTAATTGGAAGAACAGTGATTTCAATTGTTTTTGAATAATTTTTGTTGTTGTTGTTGTTGTTGTTATTGTCATCATCATCGTTATTTAGATGAGAAATAATAATGTTTGTAGAATAGCGAAACAGACTTTTGAATTATTGGTGCCACAGCCAATAACCCAGAACAAGAACTAATTATAACCTGTTTTAGTACAACGAACGAGTCCAACAACTTTTTTTCCCCCCCTAACACAGACAATTAGAATAGAAAGAATAGCCAGACAAACAATGAGAGAGAGAGAGAGAGAGAGAAAACAAGATATATTGAGAGAAACAAGCAAACTGGCCCATCCCCCTACCACCACTACTACCTGCATACAAATAAATAAATAAAAAAACCTCTTAGAGGTATATAGCAACTATAATGGAACTAGTTTGCAAAAATGAACTTACAAACAAAAGCTGTTGCTTTTGTCAATTCATCTTGATTGAATATTTTTGATCTAAATATAACTGATCTGTCAAACCTAACATCAACCAACCTAACACGGATTTCCCTAAATTCGAGCAAGTATTCTCTCATCTGGTTATTTTCCACATGCATTCGTAGATATTAGTATCATTTCTCTTATTGAAAATAACAAGCATTACAAAACTTTCTACACGTGAAGACATAATTATTAATTAATTGCATCTATATGCACTCAAACACACATTGTCGTCAATGTTACGTCTTCGAAAGGATTTCAGGAGCGAGTGATCTGCTGCTACACAGAAAAAGAAGTTTCTCCCCTCTTAATAGGTGACAGTCAAGAAGTCACAAGTTTGTGGTTCAAAGTACTTGATCAATCATTTGTATTTTCAAAAGCAAAACAAGAGAAGGTATGGAAAGAAAAAAGAAGAAAAATCTGTATACAATAAGGGCATCAGTTTAGACAGCAGCATGCTCGAAGTTCGCAGCCTTAGTAGTGTATTTAGTGGGGTAGGAGGGAATAAGTCATGTGCGATATAGCTGGTTGGTAGAACACAGAGAATATGCTGCTTGCGAGTATGGTTAGCAGAATTAGTCGAAGTGAATGGGTACAGATCAGTGGTGCATATGAACTTGTAGAGGTTTCTGGTCTATCTACTTTGCATTCCCTAATGATACATGCAGTTGTAGCTGAAGTCACTGAGGCTTGACTTGCACAGAGAGAGAGGGGGGAAGGGGGAGAGATAGAGAGAGAGAGAGAGAGAGAGAAAGTGCATTCAATTGCTTGAATATAATTTTCAGTTGTACAGAAACAGTAGAAGTAAATTGGACAAAGAAGAATGTAATGGCAGGCGGGGGCTTTTTTCCAATAGATACCCAGAAACTGAATTCAAGTTTTGTTATGATCAAGTATTATAAAAGGAGTTGTTTGTTCTTGTCTATCTATATTTTTAGGACATATACATAAAATCTAATTCACAATCTTTTTTTTTTTTAAATAAGGATAAAGAAAGAAAGAAAAATGTATTGATTAGTTTTACAAGGAATTTTATTGTTTTTGTAGTACAAGTGATTGCGGTGGTGAAAATAGTTGTATACAAATTATAAAAAACTGATTATCTTGTAGTTTATTAGTTGAGATGTGATAGGAATCTTACAAACATAGTCTATTCAAAAAACAATAGTGATGTTCACTGTGAAAGCGAGGTCAAAAACTTATAACAAGGAAATTAGACCTTGGAAAGCTGAGTTTTAATTACAGATGAAATGATGCAGAATTTACAACAATACAAGGAGGAAAATATGACATTGTATAAATCCATCATCAGTCAACTTGTTAATGATGATGATGGTGATGGTGGTGGTGGTGGTGGTGGTGATTGTGGTGGCAGTGGTCTTAATGACAGTGAATAAATGATGACAATGTTGAAAATAACAATGGTGATGGTGATAAGAAAATAATACAAGTTAAGAAATCAGTAACTCAAAATTTAAAGCTAACAACATTTGAGACACTTGTTCTACATTGCCATTATTAATTCTCGTTTCATTATTGAATGAATTCTTGCAATTTTTGTTTTGTTTGTTTTTTTTTACATACATATTTATTTATGAATACTAGAAATATTTCAATGAAAATGAGACAAGGTTTTTGTTTCTAGAATACTATAAATTTCTTGCTCTTTCTATAAGTTTGTCAGGATGTTTAATGATTCAGTTGCTAAGATCTCCACAACATTATAAATCATCTCTTCTCATAAATATCATTAGGATTAATAACTATGGTCACTCGGCAGCCAAATTCCTTCAAATCACACCCTACCATCTTAAAAAAAAAAGAAAAGAAAAAGAAAAAGATGACCACATCCACTGGCGTGATCAATCAGAAGTGACCTGAAGCTAAAGATTATCAACAACAACAACAGCAAGGAACCATTGTTTCCTTGCTCCTTGTTGAGAATTTTTAAGTCAAAAATATAAAATTCTTGTAGAAATAAACTGGGAAGCATGCAACTGAGTGACTACGGATTGTTCTCATGAAAGGTGTACTGTGGTGGTACACCACAGCATGGTAAAATATTGAATTGTTTCTACAGTGATACAAAGCCAGAAATTTGTGAGAGTATGGACGTCCAAGCAAGTCAAGTGGGATTTTTATTGAAATTGTAGAAAAATTAAACTAAACAAAATACTGTACTGAAATAATCATCAGTCCAGCATTCTACTCCTCCTGCCCCCCGGCCACATATTGTCAAGGTAAAGGATATAATGTTTGTTAAATAGCAACAAGATAGCTGTAGAAACTCTGCCAAATCAGATTGGAGCCTGGTGTAGCTATCTGGATAACCAGTCCTCAGTCAAATCGTCCAACCCATGCTAGCATGGAAAGCGGATGTTAAACGATGATGATGAATATAGCTGCAAAATACCAATTCCAAATGCATCCAAGAAATGCTGTTTTACACACACACACATATATATAAGACATAGTGGACCATCAAGTTCAGGAACTGAACTCATGGCTTTATAATGGTGAGCCTAGTAGCCTAACACACTAGTCCATGCTATGAACATAGAATTGTAGAATTAGAAAAATTCTTTTATATGCATTCACACACAGGAAGGGCACAGGCTGTTAAACACTGCATCGAAAACAAAAACTATTATAAGCATACTTACACCACCATAGAGTTTGTTAGGTAACATCCTACTTTCAGAAGAACAATTTAATTAAGCTTTCTTTTCAGAACTAATTTTGGATACAAATTACATATACGAAATAATTTTAACTTTTATAGAGATACATATCTAACTATATACCACATGGCATGCATTTAGAATATTAGTAAGACAAAATGTTGAATACACAACTAGAGGACTTCCCACTCGCATTCAATAACTAACTCAACGTCAATGTTACCTCATTATATTTTTAAGTGTTATACATCCACACATGTAGTATATCAAAGCAGATTTTTTCTGTTTTTATTAACAACAGGAAGTGCTAAATGCACTACTTATTGTTAATAATTTTGGTGTAAAACAAAATCGGATGTGTTACTTTGTTGGCCTTACAACTACAGACTGTGTAATTCAAAACTTTAAAAGGATTTTCTGTGTGGTTGAAGCGAGCAAGTGAGAAGACATAATACATTTTAATAGATGTGGTTTTGTTGTTTTAGTCTGTCATCTCCATCCTACAGTACCCCAGCTGCTGAATAACAACAATAACAAAAAAAAATAAACAGGCAAAACAAACCTACAACCTTTACCATTCTGTGTACGCACAACTGAAGGACTGTGAAAGATGGTGTGTGAGTGTATTGAAGGTATGTGGCCGATTGGTTGAGCCCACAACCATAAATCTTGTATGTTCAAATCCTAGACTGGATAGTACATCATGTCCTTCAGCATGGGGCTAAATTTAAGTACATATCAACCTAATTCTGATGTAGCCCTTTTCTCCCTCCAGGTGTCACATCCTCAATACTCTGCTGGATCAAATGGTGGGCAGGCCAAGAGGGTGCCTATGTGTGTGTGCATGTGACTATACAGGCACCTAAAATAATTAATGAAACCATGGTACAATGAAATCAAAATGATATTTTAAAGGCATTTTCATATCGAGACACTACACTCAAAACAAATACATTAACATGAAAAGAGTTTCCCACCTCTAACAAAGCTTATAAATCCATGCACATTTAGACACATTTGAATGCACATATGCACATGTGCATATGTATTAAATATTTTAATAAAGTATGTCGACACCAGCTGATATACTACTGCAAACCAAAAACTAGTTGTTTAATGAAGTAGTAATAATTAATAACAAGTTATAATTGTAAGAAATAGCCAATGTCCAGATAATCAATCTCCCATTCATATATACACAATTGCAAAGCCAAAAATAGAATATAATGATGATGTAACATAGCTATCTAAAAAGGTTTCCTCTGTGTATGAGTGTGTCTCTATGTGTGTGTGTGTGCACGAGGGTGCTTTCATAGACTGATGTGGTTTGTCTATGATCAAGCATTTGCTTGTACATTAGCGTCCAAGATATACTTTTTTGTAGGAAAGACATTAAATACAGCTTTAATTTTGCCTACGAAAACTGGGTTGTTAAAAAATTGGGGAAACCATAGCAATTAGGTTTGTTGATATTCACCAATCTGTCTGTTATAGTTCGTGATTACTGATAAAGTAGACATCACTAGTTGGAGTAGCATTCTAGTCAGGAACATTATTACCATTATCAAACAAATGCTAAAAAAAAGCAAAAGTTGTTCTACTGGTGTGTAAACTAGAATATAACTAATGCCTGGTCTATGTACTTGTGTGAAGAGAGGAAAGAATCAGAGAGGGAAGGACAGAGCGAAAGAGACTGTGTCTAAGATATTAAATGGTTGTCAGGAATTGTTGAAAGTAAAAGGATTCGATATTAAAAACAAGATGGGGGCATAATCAGATATAGAAGGGAAAAAAAATTCAATCATTTTTTTAGAAAATGAAACCACTGAAAAATTAACTGGATAACAAACAGGATATCTACCTAACCTGGATTGTCAAATACATTTTTATCTACCTTTAATTCCATCATTCTGAAAACATTCAAACTGAAATTTTTTTTAACGAAAGCAGAATATTATTTACCATCAGTTACTTCTTATCTACTAGTGCCTATTGTGTATTCAGGGTAGTATAAAATATAAGCCATAAGCGGTAGATTATGGATGGTGGCAGAGTCAATGTAGAATTTGCATTGAATCCTCAGCTTCAAGAACATCCTATCTGTCTGTCATGGCATGCATGCATGTATGTCTGTACATACATACATACATAGATACATACACACACACACCTAACACAAAAATTAGTCAGAAAATTGGTTTGTAAACCTTTAATATACTTGTCTGTATATTATGGTTGAAGAATTAAATATTACATCCTTGCTAGCAATTAGTGTGTGTGTGTGTGTGTGCATGCACGTCTCCCCCATCTCTATTTCAACGAAGTGCAATAGTAACAAAAACCACTACACATGAAGCAGACAGGATGACAATGCTCTATGTGGGACTCTAAAGTCAAATACACAAGGTGTACTGTATTGTGTGTGTCATTAATCTTTTCTTTGTTTCAGTCATTAGACCGTGGCCATGCTGGGGCACTACCTTAAAGGATTTTAGTTGGAGGAATCGACCCAGTACTTATTTTTTTCTCCTTTAAAGCCTGGTATTTATTCTATCAGTCTCTTTTGCTAAACTGCTAAGTTACAGGGATGTAAATACATCAATACAGATTGTCAAGCGGTGATGAAGGTCAAACAGAGAGAGACAGACAGGTAGACACACATGTGTGCATTGGGCTTCTTTTCAGTTTCCATCTCCCAAATCTACTCACAAGGCTTTGGTCAGTCTGAGGCTATAGTGGAAGACACTTGCCCAAGGTGCCACGCAGAGGGACTGATCTTGGAACCACATGGTTGGGAAGCAAGCTTCTTACCATACAGCCGTGTGTGTTCATGTGTACTCAAAGGTATAATAAATACAAGAGTAATGAATGCATTAGGTTCCTTTTCAACTCAAACTGCTTTTGTCCTAATGTACAAATGCTGTTAGAACTGACTTAATATAATTACAAGGCCTTAACAAAAGATAGCTTTATTTAATGGTTATTTAGTGAACCATTACAAATGGTGGCATAAATACACAATATTTACAGAACCCTACTCGTACACAAACATGTGTGTACACAGTCAGATTCTCACATTGGAAGCAAAGATAATATCCCAGCCAAAGTTGTTGTTGCTTGGACTAACAACAGATTGAACAAACCCATGATCAAAAGTGTTCTCACCATGACCGTTTCATTTCCAGATATAAGTACATCAAGAGCAACATTATCAAATGTGTCCTTCCTTTGGGAGAGGTTTAAGGGAATTTGGCTGTCATTTCTAGCAGGTCAACTGACTGCTTGCACATTGTTTAATGTTTAAACGAATACTTGATTGAACTATTGCACCATTGGGTAAGTAGGAACTGTTGCTACTGAGTGCAGTGCTAAGGTAGCCATTGTTTGTGACAAGATATGCTAGCCCCCATTAAATATAATTATATAAATTGTTTTCAGTTTCCTTAACAAACAAACAAACAAACAATTGAAGAACATGAACAAAAGCAGAAGAGATTAAGGAGAAAATACATCTGCTACAAGAAAGATATAATAAAATATCTTCCCGTTTTATAATTCTGAATCAATTGCTTCTTTTATCTGAGCTGGTTTTATAGCAGAAAACCTACCCTGGTATGTATAACAAGCAGGAAGATATCTCAATTTAGAAGAAAAAGGTTGGTATTATTACAAAAGGTAATCTGATGCTGTACTGAAAAAGCCCGTGTTTGCATACAGCAAGTGTAATCCCTATGCATTGATAGAGAATACAGAATTAAAAAAAAGTATATTGAGAGGAAGGGAGAAAGTCCATTATTTCTTCTTAAACCTATTTGATATATGAATACAATTGTATTCTCTCTGTAATGTACTAATCAATTGGTTATTGATCGGTATGTTAGTAGCCAACTGTAGTTTTATAGGATAGCAACACTGGATGAAGAAGCCTTGCATAGCTGCTAACCCATCAGATGCCAATGCTTATAGTTCTTTTGCATTAACAGTCAAACAACACCGTGTTTATTTATTAGTTAAGGTATGCAATGGGAATAGAGAAAAAGCCAAAAGCCTTTGAGATTATAAAGGACCTATTCAGAAGAACTGGATGTGAGTGAGATATGTGTTTGTGTGTGAAAGAGAGAGAGAGGGAGACAGACAGACAGATAGGAAAGGGTAGAATAACAGCATTCCATAATGAATTAAATGGTGACAGAAGACAGTTTATTGGCAGAATGTATTGAAACACAAAGTAACATTCAACAGAAATTCCAATAAAAACAGAAGGGTCTCGATAGTTAAGTACACAATACAAATAACACATTCACGGTGACTAAAATCAAGACACCCAAGGAATTACCTCCATTTTTTTGGGTGTTAAATAATCTTATTTTTATCATTTCTAATGTTTCCACACTCTTTATTCCATGCAAGCATGAGTTGGATAGTTCAGCTAATTTGGCATGAACCATGGGAGTGTTTTATTGATAAATAGTTAGCATTAGATAAGTCAACATGAGTATGATGCAGTATTGACTTTTAGAGCTATGTTTCCTGAAGTATAAGGGTTACAAGGAATGAATGAGAAATCCTGTATGGTTTTGCTAATGCACCACATTACCTCCGATAATGTAAGCAGTAAGGTGCCATAGCAGGATGGGAATGAATTAAAGAATCAGTGTGAAAGACAAACGGTTTTAGGAACATGAGTTTGCAATATAGATGGATAGATTAATGGGCACATGTGTGTACACACAGACACACATACACTTTCATATTTGTCTTATAATTGTAATCTGGTCATGCTAAACTATAATTATTTACAGTTTGACAGACTGAATAAAATTATACCTAACTCTGTTACAAATTTCAACTTGGATCAGAAATGATCCAAGGGCCTATAATCCCACCCACCATATAAAGAACATCAAAAAGAAAACAAAAACTGAACAACACAAACAAACCAACAGACATTAACAATTAGCAGAGACAGAAATATAGAATGAAATTCAATCTAAAACAACTAGAGGAATTTCCTTCATCAGCTGTCTAAGAGATGCGTTGTGATTTTGACCCCCATAGTATGACTACTTCTCTTGGTGTTAAAGAGTCTTACTAAACAAAAACCAAATGTTTGTATCCAATTCACAAATCATAATATATATATATATATATAATCAACATCATTTAACTTTGCTTTTTCATGTTGGCAAGGGTTGGACAATCTGACAAGAGCAAGCAAGGCCAATGGGCCCCATCAAGTTCTACACCTACTTTGGCTTGGTTTCTAAAGCTGGATGCCCTTCCTAATGCCAACCACTCAAAGTGCACTGGGTGCTTCTTATATATGTTCACCAGCACTGGTGAAGTCATCAAGTATGTGCAAGATAAGACACTCACCTGAGTAGTGCATAGAAGAAAGGGACAAGAGCAGAGAGAGAAAGAGAGAGAGACTGATGGATCGTTTTATGAAATGGTAAGAACTGTACTCTTCAGAGTACAGTTTGAATAAATTGTAAGTCCTCAGCAAAATGAAATTAGGAGCCAATCTTATTTCTCAGTTGCAGCTGTTATTACTAATTCATCCATGCAATTGGAAAAGCATGAAAATCACAACTACATTTCTATCAATCTCTGGGAGTTAATAAGACCCAATCACTCATTGATGGATACTTCTGGACCACAAAACTGTCAAACAATTGATTCGAAATGTGTCACATGGGTGTATTTTGTTTCCAGCTGTGACAAGACGTGTTTGATGAACAATCATGTAAAATCTGTATTCTTTTGGACAGCTGTATGATAATAAAAAGAAAAGGAGCCAAATGAGGGGACATGGTTGATTGACTTGCTATTAAGAGCAGCTGAATTTCTTAATAAGATAAACGAAGTCTGAAGTACACAATTCATGAAGAAACAAAAATGGTTGGGAGGAGATGTGATGGTCATGGCTTGATTGTCTTTGTTCATACATCTGCTCAATTAGATCTAACCCGGGGCAGCACCACCACTACTACAACACTAACAAGTAGAAATAATTTGATATCAGAAGGTTAAATCAACATCTCCACTAAATCTACATTACAGAAAGAATTTACTCCTACTACTAATTTATACTTAGCATATTCTACTGAAAAATAATGACACATCCAGTGGCAGCTATTCTTATATTTCAAGATAAAAACAAGAACAAAATATAGGAAGAAATTATCAATCATATGTTGATTCATTTTATTTTTTTCCCCCCCGCTTTTGCCATAATAAAGCATGAATATCACAAATTGTTTGCCAGGAGCAAATATGATTCTATTTCTCTACCTTCCAGCATCAATTTTCATTTTACATACACGTATGCATGTTTGTGTTCATTTCCAGCTTTCGTACATATGTGCATGCATATGTGCACATCCATGCAGACACACACACAAACACACACGGATGCATGCACACAACTTAATCATAGTAACAGATTTGCAAATCTACTACAAGTTGTATATTAATTTAGAAATGATACCAGTCGTATAATAATAAAATTCCTCTCCATTTATAGAAACACGGCTAACAATAACTGCAAAAAGAAAATAAAAATTAAAAAATACTCGCTAAAATGCCAGCATATTTGTCATGGTTTTAAAAGCTGACCACAGACAAGACACACATTCACACAGAGGAAAATAGAGTATCAGATATATTAATGCCATTCAGCCCAAATTAGAAGAGAAGAGGAAACAACATGAAGTTAGAGCTAGAAAAAATAAATAAAATAAACAAAATAAAAACCAATTGTCTATTTACTTTGGAAAGGACTTACAAAACATACTGTCAGAAATGTTGTGTTTATTACACAGGGGGAGGGTAGTCAATCTTCCCGATGGAATTATGTTCCCATCACATTTTCGTTCCCCGGCCCCACCCTGAATTGCTGATACCATCTATCAGTTGTTGCAACTTCTGACAGTAGTGTCAACATTATTCAGTGACAGGATAAGATTGGAACTCAGTGATGTCGCAACCCCTTTCTACAGCTGAATGAACTAGATCAACATGAAACAAAGTGTCTTGCTCAAGAACACAACACACAACCTGGTCCAGGAAATGAACTTGCTACCTCATGATTGTGAGCCTGATACATCTTTTCATGTCTCATGCATTTGGGTCAACTGTTGTTTTTAGAAGGGCCAAATCTATAGCTTCTTCAAGATGTTTCTTATAAAATTATGCTTAATTACACACAGAACTATTAATTCTCTGAGTATTTCTGTAATATTTATCTTGCATTCTCACTTCTGTAATATTTGAGCATGTCAATGCATAGATGCATGTTCTTTATATGAGGCAAAACAAAAACAAAAAGGCAAAAAAAAAAAAAGCCGCGAACACACTCAAAGCAATAAGAGTATACAACCTGTGTCGATTTGCATAAGTCATATTTTTTATTTTAGACAACAATGAACTGATAGCAAATGGAATGACAGTCTTATTTTGGTAAGCATGTTTCTCATTTATCATGCCAATAACATATTCAGTTGGTACTGGTTTCATTTCATAGCAGAAAAGCAGAAAATCCAACTGAAAGATAAGGAACTATTGTTGATGCTGCTGTTTGTGACTGTTGGTAAAATATTTTATCGCTGAACAATCTCTTATTGTTGTTTCCTTGTGAGCCACATGCAGAAATACATGTATAATTACACTATTCCACTTGTAAGAGTTTAGAATATACTACTGAGACGCAGTTGTTAATGTTTTCTCTCTCTCTCTCACTCCAGCCTGAAGTAAAGAATGTCTCGAAATATTTCAATGTTAAGAGAAATTTCTACAAGAAATCAGACCATATCTAAATACTTCTCTCACAGACATATGCACACATACACAAGAACATTTTTATGACTTGCATATGATTAAAATGGTAACCAAAACAAAATGGGAATTACAAATTTCAACTGTTCAGCATTCTTGTCCTGAACTTTTAGAGAACATTAAAATTTAAACAAGATAAATAGATGCAGGCATAGCTGTGTGGTAAGCAGCTTGCTTTCCCAACCACATGGTTCCAGGTTCAGTCCCACTGCATGGCACCTTGGGCAAGTGTCTTCTACTATAGCTGCAGGCCAGCCAAAACCTTGTGAGTAGACTTGATAGATGAAAACTGAAAGAAGCCCATCATGTGTGTGTGTGTGTGAGAGAGAGAGAGAGAGAGAGAGAGAGAGAGAGAGAGAGAGAGAGAGAGAGAGAGAGAGAGAGAGAGTAAGGAGATTGTATATCAGATCTAGGCAACCTTTTTTGACAAAGAGGCTACATGAGACACTCATCATTGGGCAGGCTACACTACTAAAAAATTTGAGGGAATTTATTTGCTAGGCTTGCCATTTAGAAAATTCTAAGGGATGCAGTTTACCCATGACTACTCTGTGCAGTCAATTGACCAGCAAGAAACAGCAGCCAAATCGCCATCAAAATATTCATTTATTTATCTATTTATTTACTTTTTAAGGAAGGTCACACAAAAAATGGACCTCAATATATATTTGAAAAGAAAAAATAAAAGATTTGATGGTTACAGTTGGAATGCTTTTGTTTAGCTACAAGATCAGGGCTGACCTTATAGCTAAACAACAACAACCAGAATAATAATATTAAACATAAAATTCAAAAATTCAAAAAAAAAAGAAGATGGAAGACTAACAGTGAAAATATTGTTAGGAAGGGAAAGAAGAAAAAGAGATATTAATGGGGAAGGAGTTATTTGAAGATCTAAGAAACATATTTGGAAGAAATATGGAAAACAAAGAGAAATTAAATGGTTCACACAGATTTTTATGGTGGTACGGGTGGAGAATGGACTTAAAGAAAACAAAAAAGAAAGATGTCCGAGAGAGAGAAAGATTCCTGTCAGAACTCTCCCCCACCTCTCATCGAAGCAGTTAAGTTAATGTTACATATACCATTACATACCTCATATAACATACAGACAGTATGCAATAAATAATAAATTTTAGAGGAGGGTTAGGACTGAGGTGAAACAGCTTACACAGTTTAGTTTGTTCAGAATAGATTAACTGCAATACAATGGAGGAAGTAATAAGACAAAAATGAAATACAGAAATCTCTGCTAAAGCAGTTAATTTAAATAATAAAAAAAATTTCACAAAAAAGTATATACAAAATAAAAAATGAACAAAAAACAAAAGTATAGCAACAGATTTGCTACAAATATATTTCTTTTAAAGCACTTCAATCAGTTTTAGTAATATCTTTTATGTTTAAGTTACTACTAAAAGTGCTTCATCTTTTTTAGTCCATATTTGCTGACATATCTGTTGCTAAGGATATAACACAGCTCCCCCGGCAACCGTTTCTGTTATCCTCCTTGCTGATGATCATTTATTACAGCTGCAAGAGTGTTTGTATACATGCTCTGCAATAGAACATGTTTCCATAAATATCACCAACTGTTGACACAGTCAGAAATCTAAACAAGTTAATTATTGTAATTGGTTCTCTGAGAACTAATATTCATGGCGTGCCACTGATTGTATATAAGAAACATATGCATACAAATGCCATATAAATAAATCAATAGCTTGAAATATAAGAGAATTATTAAAAGTATTAAAAAAAAAAAATAATATCTACTTGTGAATATTGATTTTAAACATCACAGGCACAAGAACAAGGACAGTGGGGAGTTGGAGGAACTGGGAGGAGGAGTACATGTTGATTATAATGACCCCGTTATGAAGAAAAGTATAAAGTCCAGTATGGCAGGATTTGAACACTGAACAGAAAGCAATATATATTTCTTTATTGCCCACAAGGGGCTAAACATAGAGGGGACAGACAAGGACAGACAAACGGATTAAGTCGATTACATCGACCCCTGTGCATAACTGGTACTTATTTAATCAGCCCCCGAAAGGATGAAAGGCAAAGTCGAACTCGGCGGAATGTGAACCCAGAACGTAACGGCAGACGAAATACCGCTAAGCATTTCGCCCGACGTGCTAACGATTCGGTTGGTTCGCCGCCAACAGAAAGCAATATAACTGAGTACCACAAAGTATTTGATCAACCACTCTACTGCATCTACCACCAACTGCCCTTTTTACTTATGACAAGTTTGACTGAATTTTTCTGTCATGACCCTTAAATAAATATACACATTATTTTGGATTTGCAGCTTTTGTTATTTAACCACTTTTGTCTCCTTAGTTCTAATGAAATACACTGCTTACGTTTTTCAACTGATTTTGAAAATAGCAAATTTGAGGTGATTTAGTTAAAACATAACTGTGTTTTGGAATGTCGTTTCCCAAAAGTTTATGTCACATAAAAATTATGATGGAATGTTTTAATTTAACCCTTTAGCATGCAGATTATCTCTCAAATGTAATGCTAATTTATTCATGTTGTTTTGCATTAATCATACATTATCTCATAGCTTTGAGATTTCGATGATGTAATTGAATATTTGTAGAACGACATTGTAGTGTAGGTGTGAGAGGTGAGATCCAGTTTGTTTGAACATAGATGGAAAACTCTAAAATAATAGACTTCAATGTATCATAAAACTCGAGTCAGCCAGGTTACGCTACACATGCTTATCATTTAGAAAATATTCAAATTCTATAACTATCTTATTTCCTATTTGGATTTTAACCCTTTCAATATCTACTCCTGGTTCCCATATTACCAACATGTCTGAAACTGCTTGTATTCAAGTATTGATATATAAATTGGATAGTTGTTGAGTTTAATACCATTGTCTGTTCCATAGGCACCTTCAGCCAAGCCTACTCAGCAGGAAACCTTTTGGCCAATTCTTTTAACTTTTTGAAGACCACTTCCTTCCTTCCTTCCTTCCATCTACTTGTCTTATAGACACTGAAAAGGGCAAGTCATAAACCTTCTTTTTCTAAGCCTTAAAAATCATCATCATCGTTTAATGTCCGCTTTCCATGCTAGCATGGGTTGGACGAATAAATAAATATACAAACAAAAGACTATAGTAATAGCTATTCCTTCAACAAATTCTTTTAGTTTACTGATAATCTTTGCATATTTTAACTGGAGATATGTAATCTTTCTTGCATATAGTACATACAAGTTATTTGATTCTTTTGGCCATTACAGTTTGAGAGCTAATAGAAAATTCTGAAGATCTCCAGATAAATTGCTAAAAGAAATTTGTAACAAAAACTTAGTTAATGTTATCTTGCAATGACATTTCAAAACAGAGACTATAGAAAACAGTTGATTTTGTAGATTTTATATAAGCAAATCTCAAATTACTTTTTCTTTTCGGCTGACAGCTAACTCAAAATCCCTTTCTTTCCAAAGAAGATTACTTTATTCATTAGCAAAGAGAACATTAGTCTAAGATATAATTCAATTAATGGAATTATCCAATTAAAATGTTTTGATATTAAACACAGCATTCTCTAATGTAAATTTTTCTTTTGAGAAAATATAACCATATTGAATTTAGCAATAACAAAAAAAAAAAAAAAGAGAGAGAGAAGGAGAGACAAGAGGTGGGTGACAGATTGACAAATAAAACATGAGAGAAAATATTGATTATTATAAAAATGGCAGGACTAGAATAGACAAGTTATTGAAAGCAACAAGATGTCATAGCTATGCGAGAGACATTCTATCTGCATGATATTGCGGCATCAGAAAAATGGTCAATTCTCTGTTCTTTCCTTCCGGTATTAAGTTATTGTCTTCAAGAAAAAAACCAAAACAAAACAAAACAAAACAAGCCAAAGCTGTTCCTGATTTAAGAGCATCAAAACACCACAAAACAGTTAAGCAGAATATTCATTCAAGTTTATCTGGCTTGGATTCTAAATGACCATGAATCAGTTTGCTGAAAGGCTACCATGTTCAGGAAACCCGTAGAACTGTAAGCAAAAGAAGAAATCCAAGTTGCGAATCCGAATTCATAAATTCTGAGCTGTAAAACGAAATGGTAACCAGAACATTAGTTTCTATTTCAGACAAGACTCTGTCCAAACACACATCCAAAACCACCAGATTGAATTGCAATCATGAAAAATGGGCCTAATTTTTCAGTGAGGAAAAGAAAGAATTAGTGTTGTGGTGGTGGTGGTGGTGGAGAGAATTCAAAAGAAGGCTAAAAACAAGGGAGACAGTGTAGGAGCTTAAGAGGGAATTTATATTAGAGGTAGATGGAGTGAAGGAAGAGCAAAGAGAGAAGGAATAAAGAGAGTTAATAGGATGCTGCTTCTCAGTTATCTTGTATGCTGACAGCAAAGCTCATGCTTCCTAGCTCCAAGTGTGACAATTTCCTGAATAAATTGTCAACTGTAACTATTAGCTATTTCATCTCTCAACATGGATCATATAATACTGATAGACAGACAGACAGACAGATGGATAAACGGATAGATAGATAGATAGATAGATAGATGAACAGATAGACAGATAGATAGATGAACAGATAGACAGATAGATAGAGAGGGGAAATTGGGTGAATAGTGATGAAGTATGAAACTTTCAATGCCGTTTATATAATAGGGAATTAAAAATCAAGCAATAAACCCAGAGACACCAGCTTTTCATATTGCAGAAAGATGGCTAATTTCTTTATTTTTCATCCAAAGGTAAATGAGGAGAGGACAATAAAACATTTTCTTATTGTGTGTCCTTCTTTCATTTGAAGGTAAGGTATAATTTGAGAGATATTAAGCTATTTCTAGCAGTTTGACACACACACACATCTATCTAAACACATACACACACACAAGATATAAGTGGTGGTTACTACACTCAGAGCTGAAGGATTAAGTCAACTGCGGAAATATTAAAATTCACAGAGGTAGTAAAGGACCCAACTTTATAATGAGAAACATATCTGATCCAGTTTGCTAAATACGGATCTCTACTGCTTTTGTCCACTGTCAACACCAACGGTTTCTTAAACTGACACAAAACCATTCAACTGAGTGCTTTTTACATGGCATCATCACTAGCGCCTTTTAAGCAGGACTATCACCAGTGCTTTATAAGTGGCACCATCACCGGTGCTTTTCAAGTGGCACAATCACTAGTGCTTTTAACGTGGTACCAGCATCAAATACATACATATGTATACACCTATATTAGTGACAGAGGCAGTATTAATACGGTGAGGTAATATTTATTCCCATTTTGATGTTCTATTAGAACAAACTATACTGCAGTAGATACCATGAGAGAAACTCTTATATTGACTTTGGGTGCAAAATGCACGCTTGTCTATATCAAGTGATGGTAGGGAACAAAGACACACATGCACAGCTTGTACACAGTTTCCATCAACCAAATTCACTCACAAGGCATTGGGTGGCATGAGGATATAGAATAAGGAACATGCTCCAAGGTGTTCCAAGGTGAGACTGAACTCAAAACCAAGTGGTTGCAAACCAGGTTTCCTAACCAGAGCCTTCTCTTTAGAAGCTATGAGAGAAACATAGAAAAAACTAGAGAAACCAGTCTATTGACTCCATTACACATATACTTATTCATAATCCATGCTGTGTTGGTATTGTAAGTAATTAGATTTAAGCCATTCAACCTTGTACCATTATGTAAATTAGTTCTGACTGGCACAATCTTGTCTCCATTTTGATAATTCTTAACTGCTAACAGTCACAAGGGAATCCTGATGGGGGCATAAGGACTGTAAAGCTGAGCAGGTTCAATCTCAACTCAAAGCTGTCTGGTGAGGATAGTAGTGGTGGGAGTATAAAGTGGAGGCTGGGGTTTTGTCACAGAGTCTGATCTCACAGTGAGATTGAATGTATGACTTCAACTATCTACATATTAATTTTTAAATTAACTTTAATTCAACTAGGGTCATTTGAAGAATGTATAATTTTTCCACATTAAGGTGAGAGGATACGGCAACCTCCACCCCACCCCTCCACACCAGTTCAATACATAGTATTCGATAACCGTCTTGATATTTAACATTGAAACTTCTAAACAAGATTGGTTTGAAAATGTTAGCAACATTGGTCAGAGAGGAAACAAGAATATCAATCAAATACTATGTGAGGTAGTAGAATATATACACATACACACATTCATGGTGGTGGCGGGGGGAGAGCAAGTGGAATGAGATAATTTTTAGAGAAAAAAAAACTGTATAAAAAGAAGGGGGGAAAAAAACCCAGTAACAGTTACCAGACAGAATTGTATCGACAAACTATAAAAAAAATAATCAATCAATAGCCAATCAAATAAGCCATATTGATTGAGAAGCAGAGAATGTAAAAAAAAAAAGAAAAAGGAAAAATCGTTATAATACAGAAATGAAATGGTGGCGATAGTAATGGAGCAACACACACACACACACACATACATACATACATACATACAAATCATTAAAAATGATGATTTCATATGTAACTGACTGATATTAGTCTACAGTAGGAGATATGAGAAGTAGTGGCGTTGATCGACAAGTAGATTTGTATATAGTTTGTCCAGAGATTAGCAAGGATAAAAGAAAAAAACAAAAATCTTTTCTTCATTGATAGCTGAATTAGAGAAGACTAAAATGGTCTTCTTTTGTTTTATTTTTTCCACCTTTTTTTAAGTGACGATCACTTCTGAAAGGGAATTAATCTCCGATTGTTCTGAGCCAAGGCACCTACAATTGAGCAAACACCTTCACATCAATATATGTCAAAGTCAAAAGCAAACTCCAGAGTGAACTTATCTTTTTATCTTATGCATGTTTCAGTCATTGAACTGCAGTTTTGCTGGAGCACCATCACCTTGAACGATTTAGTTGAACAAATTGCCCCCAGTACTTATATAACGGTCTGGTACTTATCCTATCAATCTCTTTTCTTGAACCACCAAGTCGTAGGGACAGAAACAAACCAACACCAGTTTGTCAGGCAGAGCTAAGGGACAAAGGCACACATACACACACAACAGGCTTCTTTCAGCTTCCGTCTACCAGATCCCTTCACAAAGCTTTGGTCAGCCTAGGGTTATAATGGAAGACACTTGCCCAAAGTACCACACAGTGCGACTGAACCTAAGACCACAAAATTGGGAAGCAGGCTTCTTACCACACAACCATGTTTTTAAAGTTCATTCATTGAGTGTCAGCAAGTTCAATCCCAGTGAGAAGTAATGAATGTGAAGTATAAATTTTATATCTCCTGCTTCTTCTGAATGAAGAATACAGAAAGATGTCACATTCTGTGGGGCTTGTCATGTTGTTTGTACTAACACACTTGCTCTGAAAATGATTTAGTACAAAGCCTTGAAGAAAGATTACAAGATAAGGAATTGGCAGCAGAAGACAACAACCATATTTCTTCCCCCAAAGGAATCAGCAACGAAGGGGGGAGATGGAGAGGAGGTGAGATGAGAAATAGTGGCACCTGAGTACTAAAACTGGGTCATGGACTCAATTCACCCAGTGAACTCCTCTCACCTACTACTTACATTATTTGAAGGAAATGATAGAGGCTCTATAGGATTGTTTAAAATGCTAGAAACAGCAAGCAAATCTCTAAATTACAGCCTACCATCTGGGAAAGAAAGGAAGGAAGAAAGGACACGTTGAATAACGAACGTAATCTCAGAAAATACGCCAAGGCTGAAACGCTTTTTTTTTTAATCTTTTAATCATAGGTCTGCCTACTCAGCCAGGGACTTGACCTAGGGCCAAACAACAACACCAACGATTATTCATCATCATCATCATCATCATCGTTTAACGTCCACTTTCCATGCTAGCATGGGTTGGACGATTTGACTGAGAACTGGTGGAACCCGAAGGCTACACCAGGCTCCAATCTGATTATTATTATTATTATTATTATTATTATTATATTATTATTATTATTATATTATTATTATTGTTATTATTATTATTATTATTCCACCTTATAAACGAACTTAATATTTAATTGTTACTTTTCACAGAAATTAAGCCCGAGAATGTTAAGGGACTGCGACAATGTAAAATAGACGGTCGTTTAATATTTATTTTCTTAAAAAAGTGAAGTGAAGTGAAATGACTCCGACACACGTCAGCTCGCCGGGAGCTTTTATCTCGACTGCTTTTTACTTTCATCATTACTTTTTTTTGTTTACTATGTTGTTTTTTTTATTATTATTTTAATTTTATTTTTACATAGCTTGCAAATAATAAACACAACAAATTTCTATAGTAATCTAATACTGATAATTATACCCCGCCAAACCACTAGCAAAGTACCACTGACACAAAATTATGTCTCAATTGTAGAAGGACGAAGACGAGGAAAAAGAAAGGGTAAAAGAACAAGAAAATAATTAAGTGAAAACAAATCATATGTAATTAAGAAGAAAAAAGAAAAAAAGTGAAATTGATTTTAATTCAATCGAAATAATTTTGGGTGAACAAAGAAAAATAAAAACTTAAAAAAATAAACTGTATGTATGCAGGTATATCTTATCTATCTACCTATTTATCTATCCACCTTTCTATCTATCTATCTATCTATCTACCTATTTATCTATCCACCTTTCTATCTATCTATCTATCTATCTATCTATCCATCTATTTATCTATCCA
>NC_068986.1:34596185-34596935 GCF_001194135.2 Octopus bimaculoides | reverse complement strand
TTATCTATCCACCTTTCTATCTATCTATCTATCTATCTATCTATCCATCTATTTATCTATCCACCTTTCTATCTATCTACCTTTCTATCTATCTACCTTTCTATCTATCTATCTGTCTTTCTATCTACCTTTCTATCTATCACACACACACACATATATATACGTATGTGTATATGTACGTTAGTATCTTAAGTGTGTTTGTATGTATGTATGTATGTATGTATGTATGTATACAAATGTATGTGTGTGTTACAAGAGAACAGAAACAAAAGGAACAAATGAGATTTATAACAGAGAAAAATAGCAACGATAATGAATATCCCATGTTATATGGCTGGTAGGCAGAAAGTTGCAGCGACAATATCAACAACTGCTGTGATAATAACAATAATAATATCAGTGATTAAAGACAAAAGGTGTACTCGTACGTACGCACGCGCAAATTTGTATTTTGTGTGTGGACACGTGTATGTGCATGAGTGCGTGTATGTTTTGTATGAATGAGTGTGTGTGAAAATGAAAGTGTGAGTGTGTGTGAAAGTGAAAGTGTGAGTGTGTGTGAAAGAGAAAGTGTGTGTGTGTGTGTGTGTGAAAGAGAAGTGTGTGTGTGTGTGTAATCACTTATAGTTAACAGCAACTAACAAACAAAAACAAAATCAATAAGTGTGTAATTATCTTTCCCAGGTCTCCGATACCAAAACAATAAATATTTGATGAAACATATTTGCTATTTGTTTACTATTATTATCA
>NC_068986.1:34585361-34592772 GCF_001194135.2 Octopus bimaculoides | reverse complement strand
TGTGTGTTTTGATATAGACAAGCATTTGTAGATAGGTGTAAGGAAATAACGAACATAGGTATCTACATATATATCATACATACATATAGAGAGAAAGACAGAAAAATAAGACGGGGTTAGGTAGCGACAGAAAGAAAGATAGATAGATAGATAGTCTGAAAAAATAGACGGACAGATGGGGGAGATAGACAGCCAGACGGTTAAAGATAAGCAGACAGCTCGATAGACAGATTGGCAGCCGGAGAGGCTGAGATAGACAGATTGATTAGGTAAGAAAGAGATTTAAAAGATGAATATTAAGAAGAAGAAAAGGGGGGGGGCAGAGAAGAAAAGAAAATAAGAGACAGGATTAAGAAATTTAAGAGAACGAGAAACATAAAAATTGTTTAAACTAAAGAAAAAGAAAGTGAAATAAAAACAGACGAGAAAAGAGCTGGAAAAGATGTGAAAAATAAAATGAAAATAGATAAAGAAACACGCAAGGATGGAAAACAGTGAGGTAGAAGCGCGTGCGTTAATTACTGCCACAAGAAAATCAATAAAATAAAATAAAATATAATAAAATGAAATAAATTGAATCTCCACCAAGTGCGGCTATTTAGATTAGGTGTGGTGTAATTGTTATGGTATTACCTCCCTTGGTTTGTGAAGGAAGAAAAAAAATAACTTTCAGCACGCCTACATCGTTTTTACCCGCGGGGAAGACGAGTGCGTGCGGGGAAAGAGAGGGAGAAGGGGGAGGGATAGAACGATAACGTTAATAAATGAAGATCATACGGGTGATGCTCCAGCATGACCGCAGTCACATGGCTGGAAAGTATGAAAAACTAAAATTAAAAAATGATGGAGAGAGAGAAAGAGGAAGAAAATATGAGTGACTTAAATAAAATAGATTAAAATACAACATAGGCGGAGGCGTGGCTGTGTGGAAAGAAACGTGTTTCCCTACCACATGGTTCCGGGTTCAGTACCATTGCGTGGCACCTTGGGTGTCTTCTACTATAGCCTCGGGCTGACCAAAGCCTTGTGAGTGGATTTGGTAGACGGAAACTGAAAGAAGCCCGTTGCGTGTGTGTCGCTGTTCTTGTCCCCCTACCATCGCTTGACAACTGGTGCTGGTTTGTTTATGTTTCCATAACTTAGTGGTTCGGCAAAAAGCGACGGCTAGAATAAGTAAGGAGCAGGTTTTAAAAAAACAAAAAAGTATCGGGGTCGATCCGTTCGAAAATCCTTCAAAGGAGTGCCCCAGCTTGGCCGCAGTCCAATGACTGAAACAGGCCTATGATGAAGAACAGTCTGTGTGTGTGAGTGAAAAGGGGCTGTAGAAGAGAATTGTGTAAAAAGTCGATTTAACCTTAAAAACGCAATGTCCGCAGCTATTTTAATAGATTTTTTTTTTAGCTTATATTGATATAATGAAATAAAATATATGATCTTGTTTGGTGTTCGAAGTTTATCGATAATTTTCTAACAATGCGGAAAAGCATACGCGATCGTAGTTAGATGTCACCTAAACGGATTTTAGGTTTAAAAAAAAAATATTCAGTCTTTGTTGTTTAGCACAAAGCCAGCTCTGACCGTGTCGGACCCATCTCGTCGTGTATATCAGTGTATCTTACTCGTTAACAACATTATACTCGTTTAACGACGATGGCACTGGTCTTGAAGATTTGGCTGCTATTTCTAGTACTATTAACATTATACTAATGCAGTTATAGAATGGACAACGTGCGGCCCACGGGACTTTCTGAATGACCTCGAAATATTTTTGATAGTGCGGCCCGCATCTCGAAAAAGATTACCTCAGTTTGTACTAATGTTTACGATCGCATTAGTTTTAAAGATTTGACTGCCATCTCAAGTAGATTGAATGGCTAAATAGAAAGGCTATTTCACTGGCTCCTCTACCGATGTGGTAGCGAGTTTCCACGTGCCTAATCTTCGACCGGGTTTCGATTTCCAATTGCGGTCAATCCATCTCTCTCACACCGTTAATGAAATATCATTAGAAAATAATTCAATCACCCTCACGCACGTTCATCTTTTCCTCTCTTGTAAATATCGAATCCATTGTATTAGAACAGAGATACGTTGTTAGTGGTAGCAGAAGTCAACTGGAATAACAAAAACGGCGTGGTGTTGGATTAAGTGTTTCATTACATATTAACTGGAAGTTCACTCAACGTTATGAGTTCAATTCTCAACCGTTTAAAAATTTATGTTGTTGTCGCTGCTCAGCTCCCAAGTTATACACTGATCGAACCAACACACTGATCAAAGGAGTTCGACCTATAACAACAATCCAGCGTTGATGTGAATCTCGGATTACCTTAACACGCTCTTCATTGTTTAAAACAGTAGTGGAGTGTAATGCATCTAATAAAAAATAGTCCCCTGAGTATTAATGCCTCATGAAGTCAGGTACCTGGTTTTTTATGGCATATCAGTGCTACTCAAAGTGGTGGTCCGTGGTGCCGGTCTGCGAGCCATCAGCTGCCGGTACGTGGCGAGTTTCCAGAAAAGAAAGAAACATTATAAAATGCTTATGTAATATTGTATTATTTGTTTACAGAATAAATATAAGATAAAAAAAAATTGTCAACTTTTATTATATTCGTTATATATATTGTTTCCGGTATAAATTAATATTACTAAGAAATATTACAGGTCCCTGGAACATTGGAGAAAAAAAACTGCCGGTACGTCACATTAGATCGTTGAGACGTACTGGCATATAAGAAACTGAAATTACAAGAGACCTCTGCCCTCCCTGAACGGGACGCCGGTCCGTCACAGGGTTAATATCAGTTACAGCTAAGTGAACTGGAGCATTGTGAAATGAAGTGTTTTGCTCAAGAACATAATGCACCGCCCGGCCCGGGAAACGAAACTACGATCTTACGATCGTGAGTGCAACACCCTAATTATTAGGCTGCGCGCCTACACGATATATCACTTATTTGATTGTTATTTCTTTCGGACCTTTGTGATTTGACGGGCAACATTTTTTTATGTAGTGTTTTGGTACCGAAACACTTTCAAACTTCGTATACTTGTATATTTTGTGGTATAGAACAGCTAATAAATTTTTTATTCGAAGTTATTTCACGTTAAAAATTGTCTTATTTCGATAATTTCAACTAATCACTGACGTCTATCCTTTCTTTCGGGTCAAGCGACTGTGTAGGGACACACACTTAAGTTCGTGATTAGACTTACGTCAATCCTAGTAATTAAGGCATGGCCGCCACAATTTCCTTTTACATTAACCAACTCTCAAATTTCATTACCGCACAAAAAAAAGGAATCGCTATTTCATTCTTCTTGTCTATGATTTCCCCACCTCTCGTTAACTTTCGGTAGGAGTTACTTTTTCTTCTTTTTAAAGTAAGTATCCATTTCAAAAGAATAAATACTGATTCCTTGCTTTGTTATCCGAGAATGCAGTGTATTTAAATATCATTTGCATTCTGTCCGTATTTATGTTTTCTAACGGAAAACATTTTGGTGTCCAGCACGATTTAGTCAACATTTGAGAAACAGCTCAATAATAGTCTTAGATTTATGCACAAGGCCATTATTTATTATTATTTTTTTGTAAATAGATGTTAAGCAATGTCACCGACCCCCGAACTTGATTGGTACTTTATTTTATCGGCCCCAGAAGGATGAAAATCAAACTTCATCTCAATGGGATTTGAACTTAAAGATTTGAACGTAAGTACCAGTATTGACTATATTTCCTCACTATATGTGAGGTTTGTGTTATTGCAGACGCCCTACAGAAAAGCACAAGCGCCAGTCCACATCCTGTTCTCATAAAAGACTCAGTGTGTAAAACGAATCGCTTTCCAAGCAACCGCGAGTTGTTTAAAAGGTCAGTGCTTAGTTCCAGCTTCACGATAAACACACAAAGATTATATAGTATATAGTAATAGTTTATTGTTGTAAGGAACAAACAGAAAGCAAGGAGCAGTTAACATTTCGGACAGTTCTCCTTCATCAAGGAAAAGCAGAGAAGAAATGATGCAAAGAGATGGGGGGGGGGATGAATGCACAATCAATGCCTCCCTTCTCTCTCTTTCTCACACACATACACGAATTAATGAGCGAGTCGTTATGTGGTAGGTCAAACTGACAGAAATAGCAAAACTTCCTTCCATGAGGCCTTAGATTATGGTAGACCCACATAGCATTAAAATAACGAGACGGTCTTTTGCTGGATTGCCTTTGATCACAGGTATATTCAATCAAGGATGACCTGAGGCTAAAAAAAAAACAGCAACAAACAAACACACAAAGTATGAGTTGGTAAAAATCATTGAAATTTCAACAGCATTTTTATACTAAAATGTCAGTGTATTAAGAATGGATATTGATAAGAAAAAATGTGTAGGAGGTAGTTACGTTCCGTCCCATCAGTGGCTTGCTATAGTAGACTGCACAAGTTAATACCAACAAAACTGTAACGAAGCTTAAGTGGTTATAATAGAACACATACATAACAAGACAAGAGGATGGAGATAAGAGAAGATTATTTACATGCAGAAAGGATTGTTATTCAAGTCAACAGCACTACGAGCATTTTCTCCTCTCCATAAATGGCTGTGGCAAGTTTCTTACGAAGACATTCTAAGCATATTGGTTGAGTGCCACTTCTAAAAAATCTTTTGATATCTATAATTGTGTGGAGCAGCTCTTTGAAAGTGGATTCAACAAGTTTCCTCCACTCCTCAGAATTGGTCTTTATTCCACTATTAGTATAACTTCCTCTTCTCACTGGCTGACGCTTAAGAGAAGTAGCTAACAAGAGACGACGACGACGATGATGATAATGATGATGATGATGATAATAACCCCTTCTACTACAGGCACAAGGCTTCAAATTTGTGGGGTGGAGACTAGTCGATTATATCGACCCCAGTGTTTCACTGTTACTTAATTCATTAACCCCGAAAGGATGAAAGGCGAAGTCGACCTCGGCGGAATTCAAACTCAGAACGCAAAGACGGATGAAATACCGCTAAGCATTTTGTCCAGAGCGCAAACGATTCTGCCAGTTCGCCGCCTTAATAATAATAATAATAATAATAATGATGATGATGATGATAGAGCAGGCCCGTTCGCTCGGGCCATCTTTAGCAGAATTATAACGATCCTTTCTATAATAGGCACAAGGCCTGGAATTGTGTGGGAGAGAGAACTAGTCGATTACATCGACCCCCAGTGCTCAACGAGTACTGTTTTATCGACCCCGTAAGTGAAGTCGTTCACGTCGGAATTTGAACTCAGAACGTTACAAAACCGGCGAAATACCGCTAAGCATTTGTCTCCCGGGTACTTAATGAACAATTCTGCCAGCTCACCACCGCCTTAATAACAACGAGAAACGGATGTTGAGTCGGGGCAATGCTGCACTTTTAATAAACTAAACACTAACAGCAAAGACACACACACACGAACAACTCCCAATAAGCAAATACTGTAATTGGTTTGACCATTACGAAATGAATAAAGATAGAAAACAAAACAAAACATTAGACTACAACAAGAGCAGTAAGTCATACTAGTAGTAGTAGTAATAATAATAATAATAATAATAATAATATTATTATATTAAGTAATAGCTGCTCTTAAAGGAAGAGTTTGTTGTGTGAGGGGCAAAAAAAAAAATGCAAAACTTAAAAAAAAGATTAAATGACAACAAGAAACAAAATGGAATAAAAAAAATAAATTTGATCCCTAAAATATAAAAATAGAAAGCTTGTCAATACGGCCCCAATAGCTCGTTTGGCTGAAGTGCAGGAAATATCATACAGAGTGACACTAATGAGAAGCCAGCTAGATTTTGTCCAATGAAAACCCAACGCAATGCAACAACCACCTCTACCCGTCCCCCACAGTTATCACCACCACAACCGGTACCAGGAGCCTGTATGTCGTCATTCAAAATGCTAGAAATATCGACCAAATCTCTCTTCAATAACACCCCGACTGACTTCATCAATCAAGAAAAGGGACACCAGATGGTGTGTGCTCCTAGATACACCATACAAAAAAAATTAACAAAGTAAAATAAACAGAAAGGTCAAGGTTGCAATACGTTTAATTACAAGGTCAAAGGTGAAACTCAACAACAACAACAACAGCAGCAGCAGCAGCAACAACAACGCAGTTTGTGGCAGTCAAAACTTTTACTATCGAACAAGTTCGTAAATATTTAATGTATAAAATGTTTCATCGTCGTCGTCATCAACATAGTGATCGTCATCATCATCATCATCATCCCCATTGTGATCTAATGACAAAATCCATACCTGGACTCGAATTGCATTCATGTATCCATCGCAAATAGATGCAGCTTCTTTCATTTTTAATCCTTAATAATAATAATTATTATTTTTAATTTTAATCCTTTCTTTCAAACACTCATACGTTGAAATCAACAGGTTATCATCATCACTGTTGCCGTCGTCGCCACCACCATCAAGGTAGTGAGTTTAGAATTGATAGCACACCAGGTAAAATGCTTAATGGCATTTCAACCATTTCTGCGTTCTGAGATCAAATTCCACGAAGGTCGACTTTGCATTTCATCCCTTTTCAGGGTCGATAAATTAAGTACCAGTTGAGCATTGGGGTCGATATAATTGACTTACCCCCTTCCCGAAATTGCTGGCCTTGTGCCCAGATTTCAAACCATTATTGGAAGAATCGTTAGCACACCGGATCAAATACATAGCAGCGTTTCATTCATCTATACGCTTTGAGTTCAAATTCTGCCAAGACTGACTTTGTCTTTCATCCTTTCAGGGTCAATAAAATAAGTACTAGTTGTGTACCGGGATCAATGTAATTGGCTTACTTCTCTCCTGAACTTGCTGGTCATGTACCAAAAATTTGAAACCATTATCATTATTATTATTATTAAAGGGCTAAAGACAGACACTTTCCTCTTTGGCCAAGCCCTCATCAACTTTTGCAAGTTTCACTCGAAAACGAAGTTGTTGGTGGAGAGGGAAGTATTGCCTTGTAGAAAAAATTTGTTGAATGGTGGGTGAATGTTGGAAGAATGGCCAGTGTAAAAGGACCAATTCTGAGCATGCACCTGTAAACACCTGTTGTTCAGGCACCTGTGGCTTTTGTGGGTTTTTCCACGAAGTCCTTAAAGCACCTCCCCTATTGGAAGTTTTAAATTGTTTAATTTTGATGCTTGCCCTGAGCGACATTAACCCTAGCTATACCCCTGCTTAGATGCCAAGAACCCTCGTAAGTATCCTAGCTGTCCCTAATAACACTGTTTTCTGCAGCAGTACTAAACTGGGTTTTATGCATCATCATCATCACCACCACCACCACCACCACCATCATCATCACCATCATCATCATTATTAAGGCTGGTAGAATCATT
>NC_068986.1:34581223-34584272 GCF_001194135.2 Octopus bimaculoides | reverse complement strand
TGTGTATTGTCAAAGAGATTAAAATCTTGCTAACTTTGTGAAATACTAATCTTTTAACTATACACCATAATTAATGGAAGCAACTCTCTTATTACTATCAGCAAAGAGACAAGAAAAAGATATTGAGAGAGGAGAAGGAGTGGGGAGGATAGGAGAAAGAGAAAGAGAGAGAGAAAGAGGGAGAGATAGAGATTCTTCCATCTTTCCATATTCAGATTTTTACGATAATAACAATAATATTAATAATAATACAATGATGGAGAAGAAGAAATCAATAAACAAAACAGAAAACTATTTCTAATTATCATTTATATCTCGAAGATTGCCCTTTCAGTTGAAAAGCTGCTACAACACAGTGAAGAAGTCAAATTGATGTGAGGGCCAAAGTGAACAAGGTAACTTTGTAAACCAACAACCTGGTAGAGGAATCGTTAGAAACCTATTGGAGAAAAATGAATCACGTTAAGTATTAAGACTGAAATGAATCCTTATCATTAAGAATGCACCTGTGTGTGTGTTTGTGTGTGCGTGTGCGTGTGCATGCGCCTACTTCTTGTGTAAACAGCACTCATCCATTTCTATAAGCTACTGATGAAGAGCAGAAGCTGCCAACAACAAGAGATGAAAGGGCTGTTAGTGGCTTTGATCTACAAGCTAGATATGGTGTACACATCAAAAGCGTAGCCAAATACGAGAAGCGAAATTTTTACCTATTTGAAACTCACATCTCAACTGTTATAAAATTTGCTTTTATTTATATTTTTTTAAAAATAATAATAATAATAATAATAATAATATCGACGATGATGATGATGAAGAAATGAAAATGAAGAAAAATTAATGAATAAAAATAGGTTTGGAGAAAATGTTATCAATTACAAGAGAAACATGTCCATTAGCTCATGGTCATTAGAGATACTTCAAGAGTGAAAGATTGAGATGGGGGAGGGATTCTTTCACAATAATGTATGTGTGTGTGAGTGTGCATGAGGGAGAGAGAGAGAGAGAGCTGTGCACATTTGTGTTTACACACTTATTTAAAAAAAAGTTAGTAGCAATGTCACAAACATTATACAAAGAAAAAGTGGAGAGCAAAAAAACACACCAAACATCTAACTCTTTTTTTTTCCTTCAGTAGTTGCATTAAGAACCAATTGCATTATATTTCATAGTACAAGAAAATAGAATATTTTACAGTCTCTATCTATCTATCTATCTACTCACCCTGTCCAATCCCCAGTTCCACGTCACTTACACACGGCTCTCTCTAATTAGAGTGTGTGCCCTATCACATATTACTCTCTCCTTTTCACTTTCTCCAACTGAGGTAGCCATGGCACCTATTTCTGCTCCTCTATTTATATTCTAACTTCTCATGATCTGATACAAAGCCACCTCCTTCACCACTACACCCTTTTTTCAGTTGAGGGGTGTCTTGTCTTGTCTTGCAAGTTACTTGGTGACTTCAAAGCTGCTTATGCTATGTAAAAATCACCCAGGGACACATTGTACAACGGTCGGCACTAGGAAAGGCATCCAATTGTAGAAACTATACCAAAGCAGACACTGGAACTTATCACAGTCCTCTGACTCGTGAGCTCCTGTCAAACCATCCACCCCATGCCAGCATGGAAGGAAGCCTTTAAATAATGATGATGATAATGATGCCCAATTATGGGAGCGGAAGCCAAATCAGTTGACTCAATCCCAATATATTACTGGTAGTCATTTTTGTGATAATACTAGACAAAAACAAACACACCAGAGAAAGGAGAGAAGTATTAACATACACTGAATGACCATTCTTGAATACAAGAGAAATGACAATTTCTCACATTAGGTTTATTTTAGAAATTGTCATTCAAGCAGTGGAACCTACAACTTTACTACATTATTCTTTAACCCTTTGTGTGCCCGCGCAGTAGGACTGAACCCAGGACAATGTAGTTGCAAAGCAAATGCCTTACCATACAATATATACAATATATACAATATATATATATATATATATATGTAGGACAATGGATGTTTGAATAGAAACCAAAGGGTAATTTTAGTGGAAGTTACTTGAGAACATAATACAAGGGGGATGATTGATAACTGGGTAGTAAAAACAAAATATGTGAGTGAAAGAGGGCATCTTATGGAGTAGTCGGGTAGGGGTAGATTCAAGTTTTATAAAGGTGGTTAAGATTCACAGATAAGAAAATAGTAAAACTAATAGTATAAAAGATACTGTACTACAAAACTATGGAGTACAGCATGAAACAACCTTGTATGTATGATGATGATGATGGTGGTGGTAGTGGTAGTGGTGAGATTTTGTTCTTTTTACTAGAAGTACTGAAGGTACAGGGTTATATCATATCTAAGAACATTAGCAAAGTAGTAGGGAGAGCAGCAGTATCTCTAGTACAGATGAGATACTAGTAATGTTATTAGTAATGTTAAGAGTATGGTCACACATGAGATTTAAGTCGGGGGGGGGGAGTTTAATCTACTTTTGCTTCTACTATATTCATTACCCAAATAGAACAGGTGTTACAGTTAAATAAATAATTGAGAATCAAAGCCTCTGCTACTCTGCAACAGCAAAAATAAATAAACATAAAAAAAAAAAAGATTTTTTTTTTTTTTAAATCCCTGAATAGGAATCGCAAAATGTTTAATGAGCTAAAATGGGAGCACCTATGTGACCAGTCAACTTACTAAAGAGAGCAATCATATCTCCCTCATATCACACACACTACAGGGATGGAAACATTTGTTAATATCATCATCATCATCGTTTAACATCCACTTTCCATGCTGGCATGGGTGGGACGGTTTGCCAGGAGCTGACCAGGCTGGAGCCTGCACCAGACTTCTGTAACTGTTTTGGCAGGGTTTCTACAGCTGGATACCCTTCATAACACCAACCACTCAGCAGAGTAGACTTAGTGCTTTTTACGTAGCAAAAGCACAGGCGAGGTCAGTTTTGGCAAGGTTTTTACAGCTGGATGCCCTTCCAAACACCAACCATTTTACAGTGTGGACTGGATGCATTTTA
>NC_068986.1:34573742-34581081 GCF_001194135.2 Octopus bimaculoides | reverse complement strand
ATAAAAAAGGAAGTTGATGTCGATGTCGATTTCGAAAAGAAGGGACTTTATAATGTTAATATAGACGGAATGAATTTGAACCTGAAATGCAAAGATCTGCAGAAATTAATAATGCCACAAAACATTCAGACAATCCATTCCTATTACAACAGTATTAACGGTTATCATACAAAATGGCTGAGAAAGATAACGGCAGCCTCTTGGTCTTCACTTCGCATTTAAACTGAGCTGATTATTATTTTTAAAGAATTAGCTGAGGAATTATGACAGCTGATGAGGTAAATCTCTTCGGTTATGCAAAATGTTCTTTTTGTTTTTTAGTCTCTCGTTAATATTTCTGCTCATTGTAATTGTGCTGTTTGGTAAAACAATATTAATATCAATCAATTGCACATAATAGGCACAGGTGTGGCTCTGTGGTAAGAAGCTTGCTTTCCAACCATATGGTTCTGGATTCAGTCCTACTTGCATGGCACCTGGGCCAATAAAAGCTTTGTGAGTGAATTTAGTAAACAGAAATGGAAAGAAGCTCATAGTGCATGTGTGTGCGTCTTTGTCCAGTGTTGGTGTGTTTACACAGCGGTCACTTAGCAGTTCAGCAAAAGTGACCAACAGAATAAGTTCCAGGCTTGAACCCTTTAGCATTTAAACAAGCCATATCTGGCCAAAATATTCTACCTGCTTTATGTTCAAACTGTCCAAATCTGGCCTCTCACACTTGACCTACAATGTCATTCTAAAAATAAACTTCTACATCATCGAAATCTTGAAGCTACAAGATAATGCATGATTCAAAACAATGTGAGTAAATAAACAGGTGATAAGTGACCGAGACCTTTGGTGATATGTCGTGCTTGAGAAGACTTGTCAAGCCAAGTGAAATCGTAGTTGTGACTGAGACTGGCACCCATTCTGGTGGCGCATAAAAAGAGCCCATTACACTCTTGGTATGGTTGGGGTTAGGAAGGACATCCAGCTTTAGAAACCATAACAAATCAGATTGGAATCCAGTGCAGCTTCTCCAGCTTATCAGTTTCAGTCAAACCGTCTAACCCATGCCAGCATCAAAAGCAGACGCTAAATGATGATGATAATGATGATGATGAATATTTGACAGAATAATCTGAATGCTAAAGGATTAAAAAGGTCAAGTACCAAGGAAGTGCCCCAGCATGGCCGCAGTCTAATGACTGAAACAGGTAAAAGATATAAAAGATATACAAAACAGGTGCACATGTATTTATAAATATGAATTTCAGGAAATCCCATCCACCCCCGCTCCACTTCCACCCCATGACCTGTGACACCTCTTCTCCGCTTTCTTGCGATTGAGAAAATGCAAAGCGCTCTCAGTATCATTGATGAGGGAAAATATCACTACTTGATTTCAAACAATGACACAAGGCTACAGATTTAGGGACTGGGGACTTGAGGTCAGGATACTGTAAATTATATTCACCCCAGCACTTGACAGGTGCTACATATTTTTAACACCACCCCCAGCACCACTCCGTAAGGCTGAAAGGCTAAGCTGATCTCAATGGGATTTGATCTCAGAACACAAAGGCCTGTAATAAAATACCGTAAAGCATTTTCTTTGTCGCTCCAGTGATTCTGCTAATTCATTGCCCTTGTTTATTGACAAGATTAAATGACCCTTTAATTGCTTATAAGTGGTATTGGCCAACAAATGGGTGAAATAAACCCCTAAGTTAAACAGTTTTGGTGTTTAAATATGACTAGAAGCCCATTGTTTAGGAGGTCGTTGTTTAATGGTAAATCTGGCTGTCTCTGATCAAGACACGCAACATTAACTCTAGCTGTTGATCCATGAACTTGACCTAACAGACAATGTCTCGTTTTACAATAATTATTACAATATTTTGCTGATACATATACTCTTAATGAGACTCCGGTTAGATGAAAAGCTGAGTAAATCTGGACATGGGAGCAGATGTAACCGTATGGTAAGAAGTTTGCTTCCCAACCACATGGTCCTGGGTTCAATTCCACTGCATGGTACCTTGCAAAAGTGTTGTCTAATATAGCCCCAAGCCAATCGTAGCCTTGTGACTGGATTTGGTAAACTGAAAGAAGCCCACCATATGTGTGTATGTATGTATATGTGTGTGTATATATATATATATATATATATATATATATATATATATATATATATACACACACACATATATATATGTATATATTTATGAGTATCTTTGTGGTTGTATTTGTTCCCCACCACTACCTGACAACCAGTGCTGGTTTGTTTACACCCTCCTAACTTAGCAGTATGGCAAAGAGATATCAATAGAATAAGTATTGGGCTTTGAAAAAAGAAGTGTAAGTACTGGGATCAGTCCTGTTAAATAAAAACTGTTCAAAGTGGTACCTCAGAATGGCTGCAGTTCAATGACCAAAACAAGCAAAAGATAAAAAAGATGCCTCTAACTTTGGAAAGTGTGAGCTATAAAATTTGTTTAACTCGCCGGCATTTCACTAAACCACCCTTGCACATCTTCAAATCAATTTGCATTGTGTGTATTTGTACAGTTTTGAATTTAGTGCTACAATACAATACAGCTTAATTCATATGGCTTTTGGACCATAGAGTCTTAATTAACAAATGCACAAACTAACACTGAAATCTTATTATACATCAAAGTTCTTCGTTCATAAGATGTTTGGCCTACTGTAAATCTGTGTTATTTCATGGGTATAATTGAATTTTCATCAAAGCAAAAACAAGTTTCTGTATACTTTTTTTGGCTGAATATGATCTAAACTTCATAAATACACACACACACACACACACATTAAAGAAAAAAGAAAACAAACAAAAAACAAAAAACAATTAAGGTCTGTTCAGAACCAATAAAATACAAAATAACTATTCCTGACAACAACATTACAACTGTCTCTGCAATTATCTAGATAATTATTTGATGGGTCAAAGAGCAGTGAAAATATTTATTCTGCAAATTAAATTTCACTAGTGTTTTGGGTTTAGCTTAATTTACACATGAATATTTCAGGTAGAACATTTCAATCAGGATATTGTTATTAATATTGCTGCTGCTGCTGCTCTTGCCACCACTATTATTGTTATTATAATTAAGGTGATGAGTTGGCTGAATCGTTAGCATGCCAAGTAAAATTCTTACAAGCATTTTGTCTATCTTTACAGTCTGAGTTCAAATTCCACCAAAGTTGACTTTGCCTTTCATCCTTCCAAGGACGATAAAATAAACATAAGTACTGGGGTCAATGTAATTGACTAACACCTCCACCAAAGATGCTGGCCTTGTGCCACAAAGTGAAAGCAATAACATATCACGAGCATGCGTATACATATGCACACATATTTCTTCAACCACACACACGCATACACCTAGAGTTTTACCGTGGTTAGTTATCATACTCTATCATAAAAGAAAAGTTTAAATATCCAACAGAAGATAACTTTATGCAACAACAAATAACTAATTAAAATAAAATCATATTTAAAAACAAAACAAAGCTTATTATTCCTAAATAGTGAACTATGTAAATCACCATTGGATTTTACGTAGGAGTATTCCAGTTGTCCAGACAACCGATCAGCTTATTCATTGAAGTATCATACAAGAGGCCAAATATTCCACACACACTTAATATAATCTTAATGTAGAGTCACTGTGACCACAACGTAAAACAAAGCTAGCCTTCTAAGTACAACTACGGTCCAATCGAAAGTCTTGCCAGTTTCCATCTACACATTGTCGCTCACATAATATAAAACAACGGGAGGAAAAGGCACTTGTGTAGCCCTTCAGCATTCAGACTGCTCTGTGAAATATGATGCTTATTTCATTCATATTGTTTTGAATTACTCAAGCATTGTCTCATAGCTTTAAGATGTGACTTATCTTTATTTGCTTTTATATTTTTTACTTGTTTCAGTCATTAGACTGCAGCCAAGCTGGGGCACCGTCTTGGAGAATTTTCACATTTTCCCACATTTCTAGCCCTAAATAGCTTCCAGAACAAACATCAGTGATCTGACTGTCACCTGTACTCTTTACAAGAGATGCCAGTTAGCCTTTTACACCTGCCAGGCTCGTTCGTATAAGCCCGAGTTGCTGGATAAATTTTCAGTCCTTTAAGAATATTGTAGAATGCAAACTTTTCATAGATTGGCATTTAAATCCTAATCTCTATAGAAATTTATTGTTTCAAGAAAACATTGAATTTGAATTACTTGGGCAAGTGTCTTCTACTATAGCCTCGGGTCAACCAAGGCCTTATGAGTGGATTTGGTAGACGGAAACTGAAAGAAACCCGTCGTATATATGTATATATGTGTGTGTGTGTGTGTGTGTGTGTGTGTGTGTGTGTGTGTGTGTGTGTGTTTGTGTATCTGTGCTTGTCCCCCCCAACATCGTTTGACATCTGATGGTGGTGTGTTTACGTCCCCGTAACTTAGCGGTCCAGCAAAAGTGACCGAGAGAATAAGTACTAGGTTTACAAAGATTAAGTCCTAGGGTCGATTTGCTCAACTAAAGGTGGTGCTCCAGCATGGCCGCAATCAAATGACTGAAGCAAGTAAAAGAGTAAAGAGAGAGATAACAACTCAGGCTGTAATTTCTGAGCCTGAGTCAGGAGCATGTGAATGATGTCGAGAGAACTTCTGCTACGAATGATATTTTTTGACACAAGGCACTTCTAAGATGACCGCCAGATGCTGAACAAACATAAATGAACTGTGACCAGGTTCAATAAAAGGAACCTGGGTTATTGGCTAAAATGAAATCAGCTAGCAAATACATTCACTTTACTAAATTTATACTCGGGACGGACGGACGGACGGACGGACGGACGGACGGACGGACGGATACACACACACATATTGATTTATGTATATATTAATATTATCTCGGTTGAAAAAAACCTCAATAATGAAAATATGTTAATAGTTACCAGGGTAGCAAAGAACACAAAAACTGGGATATCATACCCGGTTTAATAGGTTGAAATACCAAGTTCCCTGAAGATGAATTTATATGCAATTCCAGCACCTCTTACTTCTTTGGAGTAGAGTGCACATATATTTTGAAACATATGTAGGAATTAAAGGAACATATTGATTATATGCGTTTTGCTCCATTTCTTATTATTCTTTAATATATATATATATATATATATATATATATATATACACACACATACATATACACACAGAGAAATTGAACTTAAATCCTCTATGCTAGTGGGTTAACACCATAAACTCTATTGAGAAATGATGCTGGGATTGACTGATGCTGGAAGAATGGAAAAATCAGAGCAATATAAGAAAAGGGGAAAAAAAGAAAGAACGAAAGAAAAAAAAAACCCAGTCAACCAAACATCAATTGTTTAAAAGGCAAGTACTTTTAACCATTTCATTCAAGAATCTACGAATTGAAATATGAAAACAATTCTTCCGACCCTTACTCTCTCCTCCAACACACACACACTCACCACCTCAGACATGTTAGAAAATAATGACACATGATAGTGATGGTAGAAGTATCAATTCTAATCTCTCAGTTATTAGATGAGATTTGATCATAAAATGTTTTCAAGTATGGCAGTATTAGATCTCTCCAGTCTGTAATGGGCTAGTCACCTGTCATATATGATCAAAATAAAAACGGCAGCTCAACAGCCTTCTCGTACTAGAGTGGATAAGAACGAGAGAAAGAGAGAGAAATATAGAAAGAAAGTAAGAAATACGGCATGTGTATGTATGTGTAAATGTAAACTAAATGTTTCAATCATAACAATAATAATAATAATAATAATAATAATAATAATATTTAAAAAGACTTCAATAGTTATTCATTGGCGTGGCTTTAAAAAGAACACTAGATTGTTAAAGCTTGGAAAACGAGTGGGGAAAAAATAAGCTACAATAACTGATGGTGTCGATAGTGAGAGTGCAAAAGAGAGGAAGAAATATATATAAGCAAGAACTATAATGTCCTCAGACTTAAACGCAACATAAATGGCTAGTTTCTATATGTTTTTTTTCTTTTCTTTTCTTTTCTTAAGTTGGTCAAGGCAAAAATATATTCTTTTGTCATCAAGAAAAAATTCTTTCCTAGCAACAAACTACTAGATATCAATATTGGTGTCCGTAGAAATACATTAAGCAGAATCATAATGTTTGGTTAACAAATATCTCTATGGCATCAATATCTGTGATAAATACACTAAGACGCAAGTTGATTTCTCTGTTATTTCCTTCGATCAAACAATATATATCTGGCAGAAATTATGTTAAAGCTTCTCGAACAGTGGAAAACTAATATATTAGGAAATATTTTATGGTAGGCAGACTAAAGTGTTAGGCTTAAAAGGTTATATGTAAGTGCATGTTCACACACACATGCATACATATACACATGTGTGTGTGTGTATATATATATATATATATATATATATATACACACACACACACACATCTACATAGATACTCATATGTATGCACACAATACATATACACCCCCACCAGACACACATTATTTGCTTTTGAGATTGAAAATAAATATTTTTACAAGCTGTTTGTGACAAACTTTATATACACACACACACACACACATATATATATGTATATATGTGTGTATGTATGTATATAGGAAGCTGATGCCAATTTCTGAAAGAAGGGACTTTATGCCATTAAACTGACATATGAAAAGCTAATAGTTACAAAACAAGAAAAGGTAAAAAAAAGAGCTCCCTGGTAATGTCAATATAGAAGGGATGATATACATACCAAACAGATGGTCTGAATCCATAAAATTCACCAATTTTTATGTATGTAACATCCACAGATATTAGGAAGGAATTAGAATATCTCACCTCACTTCTTTGGATATTAAGGATACTTACCTGAAAAATAAAATATATATATATTGATATTAGTCATTACAATTAACATTATATAATAACAACAACAACAACAACAAAATCATCGTTAAAAGAAAGAAATTATAAATTGTATACTTGAGAAGCAAATACAATCAGTAAATGGTGAAGATATAGAGAAAAGAATAGAAAAGGAAAAAAACAAAAAAGTAAAATGCTTGATCTAGTAGTTCGATAATCAATTTACAGTTTAAGTGCATAAGCTACACTGGAGAGAGAAAAAAAAACCTGGTTATACTAGAGTCTATATAAAGAGGACTTAATCTATAAACATTCATAAAGAAATAACAATTGAATATGGTCGGAGATGTTGCTTGTGTTCAATTTCACTATGTGTGTAGCGGGGGCGGAAAAAAAGTGTTTTGCAGGAAATTTCTCCATTGTTTCTCAC
>NC_068986.1:34571382-34572862 GCF_001194135.2 Octopus bimaculoides | reverse complement strand
AGGGGGGGGGGGTTAATATCCATAGACTTTACAAGAGCAGCAATTGTGGAAGTATTAACGCAATGGGGCAAATAATAGGAATGGCACATTCTAGGGAAATGGCTCTATTTGCACTTGATAGAATAAACCCCGAGTTCCTGATAGGAGAGGCAGTTTGTTGGATACTTCTTTGAGTGTTTCTTAACAAGGGAGATTCTTAACAGATGTGTGAGATGTATTTTCTAAGATGCTTGACAACAGATTCCTATTGAATGTTTTTTGCTGAGATAATAGCAAAAAAAAAAAAATATTACAGGAAAAAAAAAACCTAAAGGAGAAAATAATTCACAAAATGTGATGCTAAGATCCTGTTTATTAGAATACTACATAATAATGTACATGTTCTCCAAAATGAAAGCCACTGATTCTATAGAATTTGCAAAGTTGCTCATATTGCTTCTATGCCAGTTTATCATCTTTAATATTCCTTCTCAAACACCTTATTTTAAGGCCATTTGGGATTTGTTTGAAAGGGCCTGGTTAAAATAAGTTTAATCCAGAAATTATTGGATTTAGTTAGTATAAAACACGAAACCAAGTCAACAGCTATGGTGCATCACTCATCATTTTATAGCTATCCACAACAAATAATTTCTATTATGCTTCATTTTATCCAGTTTAAGTCTCTATTTTTGGTCCTTCCTAACATGGCTTGGACGAATATGCATCGAAGCCCAATGCCCTTCCTTGCTTTTTTTTTTTTTTTTTTTTTTTTTTTTTTTTTTTTATTCCACTCATTTCTGAAAGCATAAAAGTAACGAGTCAAATCTGTTAGCGAGAGATCTTAACAAAGGTCACCACATATTTTTTTTCTCTTTTATTAATCCTTTAGCGATCAGATTACTTCTGTTAAATGTAAATGCTTATTTATTCCATATTGTTTTGTATTAATCATATATTATCTCAGAGCTTTGAGGTTTCAATGATGTGATTGTTTATTTTTAGAATAGGGTAAGGTGTGAGAGGCTATGGCCAGTTTGAATATAAAACTGGTAGAATATCAGTTTAAATGCTAAAGGGTTAGAACTTTCATGCAAGGATGCAGAATGTGAATATTCACAAAGATACATATGGAGATGTGCACCATAATTTGATGTACTGCTAAAAGACACAGAAAATACCAATATTACTCAGTTTTATTTCAATGGTTATATTCCTGATGATCCATGCTCAAGTCTCAGATCACCACTACCCTAACTACTTTAACAACAATATTTAAACCAAATCCAAAAATAATAATAATAATAATAATAATAATAATAATAATAATAATAATAATATAGAAAGGATTGAGGTAACTCCTCCTGAAGATATAGAGTCAAAATTAAAAGAAGAGTGCCATTTGCTATCTTGTGAACAATATTTCGACATCTCGCGTGTCTTCCACTGGTTCAAAAAATAAATTTGTCAATCTACTTCATTTTGGTTAATATAGAAAGGA
>NC_068986.1:34569496-34571372 GCF_001194135.2 Octopus bimaculoides | reverse complement strand
TAATAATAATAATAATAATAATAATAATAATAATAATATAGAAAGGATTGAGGTAACTCCTCCTGAAGATATAGAGTCAAAATTAAAAGAAGAGTGCCATTTGCTATCTTGTGAACAATATTTCGACATCTTGCGTGTCTTCCACTGGTTCAAAAAATAAATTTGTCAATCTACTTCATTTTGGTTAATATAGAAAGGATTGAGGTAACTCCTCCTGAAGTATATATAAATATATATAGAGAGGTGTGTGTGTATGTATGTATGCATGTATATATGTATATATATATGTGTGTGTGTGTGTGTGTGTGTGTGTGTGTGTGTGTGTGTGTGTGTGTGTGTGTGTGTGTGTATGGTCTGTCAGTTATAATGCCAAATATTTTTACTCCAGTGTTTGTAAAGTGCTGACCTCATTTTCCACTTTTTAAAAATATTTTTGTGTTTCTTTTCCTTTCTCAGTATTTGTTTTTTCTTTTCTTTCCTTTATTGCTGTGCCATATTTTTATGCCTTGCTCATCATATACATGATTCATTTGTAGTAAAACGAAAAATGTTGAACAGTCACTTGTACATATTTATCATACAAGTCTTAAAAGAAATTCTTTGTTGTATTCTTACATGTTGTATCTAACCTACTTGAACACCTCTGAATTTCAAAACAGCAATTTTTACTAAATTTAGATAATTTAAAAATGGTGTTTGAGAAATCTCAATTCCATTAGAAGGAAAATAAATCTCAAACAATTTATCAATATCTTATTAACCACTAAAATACCAAGTTTTATGGTTTCAATAGTAACCCCACAGACCTGAACTGAAACTCCATGGTCTAGCATCCATTACATTTGCGTTAAGCTCTGCAGTCTGGCAGGATCTGCTAAAGTCATGTGCGTTACCCTTGCAGGTATGGATGTGCAGTTGAAAAGTTCAATTCTTAATCAAATCATTTCATATTTAGTCTACCTGTGTTGTACCTTGGGCATGTATCTTCTGCATCCCTGAGCTGATCAAGGACTTACAAGTAAGTTTGGAAGACAAAAATGAAAACAGTTGCATTTGTGTGTGTATGTGCGTTTGTGCACATGCACACGTTTATATCTACAATCATTTCTATGAAAGTTGTAGCAGACAGTGCTGTTGTTGTCATCAGCTGATCGCTTTATGCCTTCAAAGCCATGTAGACCAAAATATCTCTTACTCAAAGGATAAATAATGAGCTAGCTTGAAGGAGAGTATCTGGCTGAAAAACTTTAACTCAAATAACAAACTTGTCTAATCCATGCAAGCAAGCATGGAAAAACAGGCTATGAACAAAATAAAAAGGGAAACTGGTTGGTGATAAGAAGGACATCCAGTTATATAAACATGATATTATACAAGAAGAACAAGGCTGGGGTTTTGGGGGTATTTTTTTATTTCTCTGTTATTGTGTATACAAGATGGACAAAGGAGCTTTGACATGTGATAAGATGTTGTTCTACCTATACAACCCATGCCAGTGTGGGGAATAAAAATGAGGCAAACAGCTGCTGCTACTGATGATGATGATGATGGTATAGAGATAGACATTGGCATGTGCAAATTTTTTTGTCTATAAAATTTGAGGATAAAAAAAAAAAGTCCACCAAAAGAGCAAAAGCTCACATACCTTGTGTCAAAAAATTGGCATGCACCCATGGTGGAGCACATGCATATGCAGACACATGTATAAACAACGAACTTGGTGGCATGGGATTATCAATGGAATCCAAAAACGATTGTTCAAGGGGAAATGGAATGGAAGAAGTTTGTAGAGTTTCTCTTGAAATTAAGGGAAAGAAAGGGAATGTAAGAAAAATAAAAGACACGTTTATGTGTGTGTGTGTGTGTGTGTGTGTGT
>NC_068986.1:34564367-34567839 GCF_001194135.2 Octopus bimaculoides | reverse complement strand
TGTGTGTGTGTGTGTTACTGGCCTTTTATTTTTAGAATCCACACCACAACTCAATAGGATACCTACTGTACTTCACTGACTAGGACCTTAAGTTTAAGTTCAGGCATTATGCACTTTCCTGATATAAATATATACATGTAGTATATAACACACTAAGTTTTATTAAAGTGTTTACATACATTGAAAATTATTAAAAGTGCTTTCTGCTACAATATGGCAAAAGATGTTCTTTCTTAAAACTGCACTTTCAACACCACTTACGTAGGCTGGTCTTTACACTCTCTCAAGAGACAAAGTAGTGTCTTAACGAGTGAACTCACAGAGAAAAGTGCAAATGCAGACTACCCAATGGATGAGAACATTCATGATGCATGCATACACATGCAAATAGATATAAACACACACATAGATATATACATGCATATATAAATACATGCACGACCCTTACTCTCACTCCACCTAATTGTATTCTGAAGAACTACACAGGAACTTTGAAGGACAGTTCTGTACATCTTTCAGTTTAGTAAAAGGGAAAAACCAAAAATCTCTGTCCTGTTTTATCAGGAGACACTCAGATTAAGGAAATGCTTTGCCCAGTACAATCAGAATAAGCCTCTCCTTATTTTCCCCAGGGTTTGTAACAGTCTTTTTTCTAAGCCATTAGCTGATGAAGATATTCCATAAATTTCAACTGAATTTCTAACCAAGAACAATTTCCATCCCTCATGTTATAGCTGCTACAAATTCAATAGCAGTTAGTAGCCAACTAATGCTGATTACATCATATATAAGTATAAGCCTTACACACACTGCAGTAACAGTTTTATCTGCAAGTTACAACTGCCTTGCTTACCACTCAGAATTAAGCATCCGAATGATCAGATGCATTCAGGACTGAGCACTGAAGAGAAGTGCCCTTGTTGAGATGTAATCCTGAGGGTTCTAACTGAGCACTGTGCATGTTTAAGGAGTGTGGTGTGGTGTGTGTGTGTGTGTGTGTATGTGTTTTTCTTTCTTTTTTTTTCTTTTTTTTTTTTATATGGGTAGTGTTTGTGGTTACTGTTGAAAGAGACAATATTGGCATAAACCCACTGGAGGATCCCTTCAAGATCTTTGTTCAAAGAATCAGTGCAGGTTTTGTGTGTGGTATCTAGATTATATATGAATCATTTATATATATATACACACACACACACACACACACACATAAAGGCGGAGGGGGGGGGGGTTAAGGGAGTACGAATGCTTGTATCATCTATGTAAAAGAGAACAATATTGGGGCCAAAGTCAAAAGAAGGAGTCCAATCTCACATACACACACACAATGCATGCGTATGGTGGTGGAAACAGGAAAAGTAGACAGAATATATTGTTTTATTATTTAGCTGTAAAGTAACATAACGGACCCAGAGACCAAGACTTTAGTGCATGGCACTTATGAAATATTGTTGCTTTGAGTTTTATCCCTCAATAATGTGTGTGTGTGTGTGTGTGTGTGTGTGTGCACGCATCTAATTATATGTATATGTACACACACACATAACATACATACAATTATATATATACATACATGCACACTCAAACTCCATACACACATATATGCATATATATTATAGAGACACAGGCACACACATATATACACATACTTACACTTTCAGACAGAGAGAGAAAGAATGAGATAGATAGATAGATAGATAGATAGAGAGAGAGAGAGAGAGAGAGATGTAAAGGCCAACATACTCAGTAGTAGTTAGCAAGCTCTAAGTTGCTTTAGTCTCATTAGCAGGCACTTGTAACAGTTTAGTTATTGTTTTCCGATTGCATTAAACAATGTGAACTTTGCTAAATGCTTGTGTCACTGACTCTAGTTAAATTTACAATCTTACATCAACACAACACCTCAGACTCACTGCTTCTCCTTCCTCTATCTCTTTTCATACTCCTTCCATACTCTCCTCCTCGCTTTCTCTCTCTCTCTCTCTCTCTGTAATTGTGCCTATATATTCATCATATGCAATACTTATGAAGCACATGCTGCTTATACTGTATCCCTATCTAACTTTCTCTCATTCTCTCTCCTGTTTTTCTTTCTCTGCTTCAACCTCAATCTTTTCTCTTAGTATGTACACACAACCGCGCCATTATCACCACCAGTACCACCACCACCACCACAACCATACACGCTGTTATATACGCCGATAAGCAAAGCACAAGTACATGCATTCTATATCTTTGTTCTAACATATATAGATACATGTATGCATGGAAAATACATTTATGCATGTATGTGAGTGAGTGTACATATGTGTATTTCATATGAGTATAAGAATACACAAGAACACAATATAAATACACACACGCACACACACACAAAAAAAAAACATACAAATGACAGAAAAAAAACAACTAGAGAACAGGGCATGTAAATTTGATTCACATGTCAGACAAAAAGAAAGCAGACATCACAACCACCAACAACAACAACATAAACAGCAGCAAAAGGGGAATTAAAAAACACGGACTGTACTCTCCAGTTTGCTTACTACATACTATATCTTGTTCTTGAATTCAAAATGCTACCCTACACCCACCCCTACCATTCATCCTCATCCACAACCCCCTCAAACTAATTCTTTCTCTCTACGCTCTCCCCCCTTCACAACCACCACTTTTTTCATCCTTTTTATTCCTTCATCAGTTCTCTGTCTCTGCCTGCCCCCATCTCCCTCTCTCTCTCTCTCTCTCAATAACAAAGTACTGAAAGAAGGGAAAAAACGATGACAAGATGGGTGGTGGAGGTGCAGGAGGGGAAGAGATGAGTGTCTTTGTCACATGGGGCACATCACCAGCTGTTTTGCATCTGCAAAACAGAGAGAGAGAGAGACAGAAACAGAGGCAGAGAGAGACAGACAGACAGAAACAGAGAGAGAGAGACAGACAGACAGACAGACAGCCGGGAGAGGGAGATATGATATACAGAAAATGCCAGAAAACCTTAAACCCCATCTTATCTTAAAGGGGCTTCTTAACTGAAAGACAAACCCATACCTGCACTATAAATAAATATCTTGATGAGGTGATGACAAATTGGTATTATTGTCAGTTTATTGTCAGTGAGGCCAAAATGAAAGAAGAAAATCTCTCGCAGTCTTTTCAAATTGAATGTGTGCTTACTTGTTTCATATTTTCATCGTTTAGCCCCAGGTGAGTCCTAATCGAGCAGATCTTTGATTGATGGTCTTCCAACCATGACTGTGCCATCTGTAATATTTCGACACAGTACATCCAGGACTGCATAATCAAAAAGGTTGTCATCTTTTAAGACAGTAAGTTGTGGGTTCAGAGGAACTTTGGCTACTACTTCTAGCAGGTGAAGCCAACCTGTCAAGGTTTGTATGCATGTGTGTATGTATGTATGTGTGTGTGTGTGAGAGAGAGAGAGAGAGAGAGAGAGAGAGAGAGAGAGAGAGAG
>NC_068986.1:34560763-34564208 GCF_001194135.2 Octopus bimaculoides | reverse complement strand
GAGAGAGAGAGAGAGAGAGAGAGAGAGAGAGAGAGAGAGAGAGAGAGAGAGAGTGCTATTCCAGATTCCAAACTTAACCGTGTCTAAAACTAGCACTATATTGTCTACACATACCATATTGGTATATGAATATCTACACACACACACACACACATACAGAAATACACACACATTTCAATGTGCGTGTGTGAATATATGTATAAATATATATGTTTCTACAGCTGGATGCCTTTCCTAATGCCAACCATTCCGAGAGAGTAGTGGGTGCATTTACCTGCCACCGGCACGAGGGCCAGTCACACGGTACTGGCAACAGCCATGCTCAAAATGGTGTTTCTTACGTGCCACCTTCATGGGAGCCAGTCCAGTGGCAATGGTATGATTAATTCCAAGCAATGCAAAATAAATAAGCTTTTACTTTTGACAGAATGATATGAATGAAAAAGGGTCAAACAACAGACTATATGAGATGTTTATGCTTTGAGACTTCTGTGCCTTAATAGAGGATGAAGACCACTCAAACTACATTGATGTTATTGGCAAACACCAAAGCTAATAAGAGGTGGGGACTCCAAACATGATGTTGGGAAATGTATTTCAAGTCATGGCTGTTTCATGAATAAGTATCACAGTGATTCATTGTATGCATATGGAAGTTATGTGTATGCATGTGTGTGTGAATGTATGTCGCACCACACATCTACCCACACACACACACAAAACATGTACATTTAATGAAGACAGAGCTACAGAGCTGACCTAGAAAATCGACCTAATACATATGACCCACGCACCAATTGCTTAAATAAATAAAAATGATAAACTCTCATATTCATACTAATAATGACAAACAGCAACAACCACTTAGCTAGAGACGTAAGAAAACAGAAATTATGTCTAATTGATATCACCAATTATAGACTATGTAAAGGTAACATCTAACACCAGGTAGGCCTATAGCGTGTCAGTTTAGAAGCTGCCCTTCTGTTTGTTTATTTAGGAAGGTCCACCATCTACCACAGGCTTGCTAGACCTGTTGCAACTTCACCATATTACTTATTTTTGCTAGCTGAGTTAAATAGAACAGCATGAAATGAAATCTGGTCAAGAACACAACACATCGCCTGGTCCAGGAATCGAAACCGCAATCTTACTATCATGAGTGTAGCACCCTAACCACTAAGCCACATGCCTCCACACAGGCTACATGCACCCCAAAATAAAATCAATTTATGGCAAACCTTTTAAACATTTCTATCACTGGTAGTGGCTTTCACATACTTAGACATTCATAGGATTCACTAGTTACTTTTCGAAAATTATCATTCATCCTTAGATACATTTTTCTTTTACAGAAAATCTCCTCCAATGGTGAATTTGTTCCACAGCACTTTTAATGCTTTTACTTATTCAGGTTTTATTTTTGAATAAACTGTTACGTACATATATATATATATATATATATATGTTAAAACGGGGGTAGCTGATGAAGGAGAATGTTCTCTATGTGGCTTGTGTGTTTTCTCGTCTACGTTTTGTTTGCAATGTCCTGTGCCCAGATATGCACCTATACATACAGGTGGATGTCGGTATGCACATACCTGTACGTATATATGCATATACTCATTTACTATTTGTTTATATATATATATATATATAAAACCATTAATCCTTGATAAATGATGTTCAGTATGACCTGAGCAGATCCAACTATAAGATGTGTTTATAAGAAAGCTTCAAATGTCACATTATCAGTCATTGGTAGACTGGAAGCAAGAAATCTGAGTAATGAGTCACACAGACTCACCACTGTGTGTGTGTGTGCATGTGTATATTTTGTGTTTAAAGGAGAGAAAATCTTTAAATCAAAGGCTGGATAAACCACTGGCCACATTATGGCTGTCAGCTCCTTCACATTTCCATTACTTCATCAAAACACATTATTAAACCACTTTGTTGGAATGAATGTTAAGATAACATGAACAGCAATAAGGTGTGCTAATTACCTGATGAACCGATGGATGGTGAAACTAGCAGATGGAATGTATAATCGATGGCAGATCTATCTTTTGAATAAAAATATTTGACTCTACATCTTTGTACTGAGTTTTCCATTATTCAAAATTATTTTACCTCATATTCATGTACGTGTGTGTGTGTGTGTGTGTGTGTGTGTATGTGGTCTGATCAATAAGTATCCAGACTGTTGCCATAGTAATGAAGCTAAAGCACGCAGAGTGAAGCCACTTGGTACAGATTGACCACAGACTGAAACTAAGTTTTAATGTTCGGGCTCACTTCTGCTGTTTACAGCAGTACTTGGAAGGAATGTGCGTAGCATGTGATCATTGCATTAACTATGACAGAAAATGTTGTCATGGCGATACCTGCTCAGAGGCCTATGCAAAGTGGCAGAAAGTGTATGAAGAGGAATGTACGAGCCGCACCCAAGTGTATGAGGGGTTCAGATGTTTCCAATGTGGTCACAAAAATGTCAATATTGACGAACGTTCTGGGAGACCTGCAACCAGCAAAACATCTCAGATGTGTGTGCAACTGTGAGGAGAAATCATCGAATCACCATTTGTGTGTTATCAGAGGATGTGCAGATTAGTTATGGTTGTGTTCTGTCCATTATCACTGAAGATTCGGGTATGAGATGCGTGTCTGCCAAGTTTATACCAAAGCTACTTTCAGCTGACCAAAAAAGACATTCAGGTTTCAGTTGCACAAAATCTCCTTGATTGTGTTGAGAACGATGAAAACCTTTTGAAAACTTTGGCCTCTGAGCAGGTATCGCCAAGCTTTTGGCAAAATTTGATACAGATTCTCTGCTCAACAGTCTCTGTCATGGTCAATGTGGCGATCACACACTACACACCTTCCTTCAAAGCACTGCTGTAAACAGCAAAAGTGAGCTACAACATTAAAACTTAGTGCACAGGCACAGCAGAGTTCAAGGTCAATCTGTGCCAAGCAAGCTTCGTTACTATGGCAACAGTCCGGATACTTATTGATCAGACCACATATATAATACTACACACAAACACACATACACACACTAACTCAACCATCTCTTAACGCTAAATGTATACATTCTTCTCAATTTTTACTGGTGTGTGTGTGTGTGTGTGTGTATTACAAGCACTGAAAGATTGCACTAAAAAAGAGAATTAACTGTAATAGATCTTTGTATGTTCTGCGACAAAAGTATATCAAACACTCCAGTGCAGCTGCTAAACTGACAGTTGCATCCAGGTAAATACATCCAATTACAACCAAAAAAAAAAAAAAAAGACTTAACTGTATAATATATATATATAGGTATGTATATATCACACAAATGTGTGAGTATAAACACACATATTTACGCACACATATACATACATGTGCATGCGTGCGTGTGAAATGGAATGCTGACTCTCTGTGTGTGTGTGTGTGTGTG
>NC_068986.1:34557736-34560753 GCF_001194135.2 Octopus bimaculoides | reverse complement strand
TGTGTGTGTGTGTGTGTGTGTGTGTGTGTGTGTGTGTGTGTGTGTGTGTGTGTGTGTGTGTGAACAACACTAAGATGAGATAGTTATCAATCAGTCATCAGCAGCAGTATCATTTGCATAAGGAAGAGTTCTCTGTTTGGTGTCATTTGTCATAACAGGTGTGTGTGTGTGTGTGTGTGTGCATGTGCGCACGCACGCGTGTTAATGACAAACAACAGTGGAAGTGAAAACAGTATTGTCTAAGAGGCATTACACTCCTGAACAATAATGATTATGATCGCGGTGATGTTGATGACAACAACGATGGTGATGGTGATGATGATGATGATGATGATGATGATGATGACAGTGGTGATGAAAAAGAAGAGGCTCATTGAGCCAGAGAACTATTATTTAGGTTCAGGTGTCATTGACTGAAGCTTAGCGCCTTACTTATGTTGAATCATTTGCAAAATGGCGTTACCTTATTCCCAGTAGCTTTAACAGATGTAAATATCACTCCTCCCCCCACTCCACTCTCTCTTTCTCTCCTTCCATTTGTTCCTATTTCACTTTGTCTCTTCTCTCTCTCTCTCTCTCTCACACACACACACACACACAGATAAGATCACTTCTAGAGAAAAGATAGAAAAGAAGAAATAGACTAGTAACTTAATGAAAGTAGAAAGACAGGAAGCAAACCAAACCAAGTCTGGCACTAAAATGTGTGTAGGAGGTGAAAGAGAATGGCTAAGGTGTATATGTTGCTTGCGTGTAGATAGTTGTTAAAGAACAGTAAATTAGTGAGAAAGGTAAAGAAGAAGAGAGCAGTCAAAGTAGAAAAAAGGGGCTGACACAACAAATTGACAAAGCAAGAGAAGGAACAGAGCCCCAGTAGGTGTTTGGAGAATTCCACTATTAAAAAGAAGTGATGTTTTAGGTGTTAGTCCATTTCTCTTGGACTAAAAGGACTAACTTAACAATCAATAGCAGAGTTCAGAGTGGTGTTTCCACCATCTGACACTTTTTCCTTCTTTTTTTCCTTTTCTAGGTCTTGGACAGATCACATCTTGCCCTCTCAACTTCACTCTGCACTCAGTTTTCCTGTCAGCCAATCACACCTGTCTCTTGTCACTCACTACACTATGTATCACTTCCTATATATATACCCTGCACTGAACAAGCTCCCTTTAGAAACTAACAGCCTTTCCCTAAATACATACACACACCCACGTGTACCTACTCTCTCTTTCTCTCCTTCCTCCTCCCCCTCTATGTATACCCCATGGAAATGTTGATTTTCTTTGAAGTTGACTGACACTAGGCAAAAATTTTACAAGAGATATATAGGTCAGTGTAATATTATGAAAAATTAAATTACACAAGCACGCGTGTCTGCACACACACTAATCAGTGTATTTGCGTATCTTATTTCATCAACAAACCCTCTGAACTTAATAATCGCACATGGCAGGAAATAATGAAGCTAAAATATAGCAAATATAAGTTCTATTTAGCTGCAGTGTGCTCTTCATCAACACAAACTAAATGAGGAACAGTAAAAATCCCCTAAATCATATCCACAAAGCTGGGAGAGTGGTCTTAATGTCTGGAAAGTTTGAAATCTCTTCCACCCCATGTCCACACCCTGGAGAGGTCAAATCAGTACAGCCTGCAAAGAAGCAAATTCAACTTGGTAGGTAACAGTTATGAGTAATAAACCCAATCAATGTGTGGAGTGTGACAAGCTGTCTCTGGCCCTGCGAAAGATCATCACATCTCCATCAAAAAAGGGTTTATGAAGGCCCAAAGGAGAATAACATCTAAGGGCAAAACTGATACCTTAGATCAGAGGTTTTCAACAAGGGTGATACTACCCACAAGGGAACACTGGGCATATTAAAGGGAGAATTAGTCCTTAGGGGGCAGTGAGACCCTATGACTGGCAACAGGACTCTGCTTCATGCCACACAAACAGGAGAACCCAGTCATGGCTGAGACAATTTCTGCTACCACAGCACCCCTAACATCTGGCCACCCAACTCCCCAGAGACTGCAACCCCTTTGATTATTGTGTGGGGTGCAGTTGAGCAAGAGACCCACAAAACTTCTTGTAACACCAAAAATGAACTGAAGGTAGGATTATGGCAGAATTAACCAACTTAAACAAGGAGACCATCCAGAATAGTTGTAGGAAACTCCGAAGTCACTTGAAAGCTATGGTTAAAGCCAATGGCGATTCTATTGAATAAATTTATTCTTTAGTATTTCAAGATATTTTTATGTAATTTTGGTAAATATATTTGTTAAAATTAGATGTCAGTGCATTTTTCATTTTCGCATAATTTAGACGACAGTTTATTCACCTATTCACCGCGCCCTGCATATGTAATACAGATACACACACAATGGGCTTCCAGTTTCCTGTCTAACACATTTACTCACAAGGCATTTGTTTGCCCTGGGCTATAATAGAATAGAAGAAGATACTTGCCCAAAGTGCTGGGCAGTGGGACTGAACTCAAAACCACATGGTTGCAAAGTGAGCTTCTTAACCACATAGCCATACCTGTGCCGCCTGATCAGCCAAAAACCTTGAAGGTAATATCCAAGTATGGCTGCAGTCAAATGACTGAAACGATTAAAATAACACGCACACACACACACATACACTGCTATATAATTTCTTGAATCCATTTCAAGATGGCTTGTTTTAGACTAACAAATTTTCTTTGTTCTTCTTGATTTATTTCTTAAACGCAAACGTTATATTGGCACAAGATTGAACAAAATAGAACACAAGGACATGAATATGTCAACTTGATCTTGATAGTACCCTACTCCAGTTCACAGGAAAAAAAAAAAAAAAAAAAACAGAATGTTGTAATGAAGCAGTATTTTGCAGCTAAATTGTTGTTCTTCCTACAGTCGAAAAATGCAAACAGTTTTATGGAATTTATTCATTCAATTGGGATTTTTAAATCAATTTATAAAAAAATTATTTCGAAGTTTATATTCGGCTTAAATAAATATTTAAG
>NC_068986.1:34551180-34557318 GCF_001194135.2 Octopus bimaculoides | reverse complement strand
TGTGTGTGTGTACATGTGTACGAGTGAGTGAATGAGTGTGTCTGTGTGTGTGTAGTTGGATAGCTATTAGTTTTCACTATTCCTGTGTGTATGTTTGTCAGAGAAAGAGGAAAAGAGAGAGAGATACTTAAGAAGCTGCTCCTGTTCCACCATATTATTACTGTGTGTATGTGAGTGAGTAAGAGAGAGAGAGAGAGAGAGAGAGAGAGATGTAACAATAAATGAAATCCAGTAATTACAGACACAGGAGCAAGTTTTTACTGCTGGCTTCTTCAACATTACCACTTGTAGCCTGGCTCTATAACAGTAATTGCCACCCTGAAATGATAGTGTATCATCAGGAATTTTCAACCCATTTGTGAAAGGGAGCATAGACAGCAAGCAATTTAGTAGGTGGATAAGATAGATTGGCTCAACTGCTTCACAATAATATCCTCAACCAAAACAACAGCAACAGCAGTAACCTGATTTTCATAAAAGAAACAGCACTTCTGGTGGTTTTCAGTGATATATCATAACAAAACAAAGCTTCTCCGCTCAATTGTTTTGTTCCTTTCCGCATAACGAGACTTTCGCTGATGTAACAGAGAATGGCACTCCACACCCCCACCAAAAGACACTTAAAGACACCCCCCCCCCTTATACTTAGAAGTGGATAATTATCATGTAACAATAATTACTGTTTAACTCCTTCGATATGAACCTGTCTGAAACTGCTCTGGATTCCACCGATTCAAATTCCTTATTCAAAAGTATTCTAAATTGAAACTTTCCATCAAAATTTCATGTTAATTTATGTTCCAAAACGCCCAGCTTAATAAGAATGAAGTTAATTAACTAAATTCATGTTTTTTATCAAAATTAATTGAAAGAAAATTAGGAGTGGCTGTGTGGTAAGTAGCTTTCTTACCCACCACATGGTTCCTGGTTCAGTCCCACTGCGCGGCACCTTGGGCAAGTGTCTTCTACTATAGCCTCGGGCCAACCAAAGCCTTGTGAGTGGATTTGGTAGACAGAAACTGAAAGAAGCCCGTCATATATACGTATATATATATATGTATGTGTGTATATGCTTGTTTGTCTGTGTTTGACCCCCACCATCGCTTGACAACCGATGCTGGTGTGTTTACGTCCCCGTAACTTAGCGGTTTGGGAAAAAGAGACCAATAGAATAAGTACTAGGCTTACAAAGAATAAGTCCAGGGGTCGAATTTCTCGACTAAAGGTGCGGTGCTCCAGCATGGCCGCAGTCAAATGACTGAAACAAGTAAAAGAGTAACAAACAAATATATTTCTAAGGTCAGCAAATTATAAGAAAGTCTTTACAGTAGTTTTACTTCCATATCCATAGGCTTGGGAACTAGGGGTGGAGGAGTACAACCAACCCCCTCTCCATTATTGGAGGAGAGGCACAATGAAAATGTTTTGAACATTCTCCTAAAAAAATTGGGTCTGCAACCCCTAAGCAAATTCCATTCTTGCACTAATGTCTGTACCTCACTGAGGTTGTCCTAGTTCTCTTTCATCTTTTTTTTTTATAGAAGTGTTGAAATATATGTCTGCAATAACCACCCAGTCCTAGATTGAGTTTCTAGAAGAAATATATTTTATCTATGTTTCTGAATTAATTTTGAAAACACGTAAAAGCACCCACTACACTCTCTGAGTGGTTGGCGTTAGGAAGGGCATCCAGCTGTAGAAACTCTGCCAAATCAGAGTGGAGCCTGGTGTAGCCATCTGGTTTCACCAGTCCTCAGTCAAACCGTCCAACCCATGCTAGCATGGAAAGCAGACGTTAAACGACGATGATGATTAACGATTTAGAAAGATTTTGTTGATCTCTCCCACCCCCCCATCCCTTTGTTCCACCATTTTTGCAGGCATGTATGTGTAGTTAAGAAGCTAGTTTTGCAATCATATGCTTCTAGGCTCAATCCTATTGTGCAGCACATTAAGCAAATATCTTCTGCTGTAGCCTCAGGCCGACTGATCCCTTGTGAATGAATCCGATAGTCTGTTGCAAAGTCTGTTGTATGCAGGTATTTGTGTTTGTCCCCACCATCACTTAACAACCAGGGCTGCTTCATTTACACCCCCAAAACTTAGCAGTTCAGCAGAAGACATCAACAGAATAAGTACCAGATTTAAAAATCAAATATTGGGATTGATTTGTTTGACTAAAGCCTTCATGGCGGTGCACTGGCATGGCCGCTGTCCAATGACTGAGACAAGTAAGAGATAAAAGACAGATAGTTTGGGATACAATGGAAGGTTTTAATTTAAATATGACCATGTTCAAACAAGAGGCTTTGTAATTATAGAATGTGAGGCAGTCTCAGATGGATTCGCATCATAATGGGTTAATTGATTGTTCCCTTCTCCTTAAATCAATCGGTATAGTGTTTATGTAGGAAATCAATAATTTTGATATCTGCTGACTGGGTACAAACCCTATAATTGCCAAGAAAGGAGAATAATGTTAAGAATCCAATTCATTATTACTGATAACAAATTTATTGATCAGGATAAATAAAATACAAAATTCATTCGAATATATTAAAATGAAACCACAAAGCAGATAAATTTCAATGCTTATCAACCATGCCAACATCCTATCCTACTAACAATAATAATTCTTAAGGTAGGTAGGTAGGTACAAAACCAAAAACTGGGAAAGAGAGAAAGCTGCTTCTTTCATTGATCCTGGGAGGGGTCACAATGTAAAAGAATATAAACTAAGCACTTCTTTGTCCAGTAGCAATTCATTGATTCTACTGTCCATTCCTTCAGTGACGAGTAGTAGTACTATGAGGAGGAGGAGGAATATAGGTTAAGAAGATGCAAATTTGGGGAAGAGGTGCAGAAATAAAACTGTAGAATCCAAAGAAACTAGGATTGGTTTATTATATCAGCAATCAGCAAGTATGGAAAGCAAATAATCTTCTCCCCCACTTCCTCCCCACAATCTAAAGCAGGCCCTCCAAGACCTGTGCAGTCGATGGGGTTAAAACATTTTGGACAGTTCCCAATAAAAGCTACTGCCCAAAATGTTAAACTTTTCCTCATGACTTTGCAATGATATATGATAATGAAGTGAAGACCAAAGAAATTCTTTTCTACTCTGGGCACAAGGCCTGAAATTTTGGTGGGAGAGGGCCAGTCAATTCGATCGACCCCAAAAGGATAAACGGCAAAGTCGACCTTGGCGGAATTTGAACTGAGAATGTAAAAACAGACAAAATGCCACAGAACATGTCCAGCATGCTAATGATTCTACCAGCTCAATACAATAATAATAATACAAATAATAATAATAATAAAATCATACAAGCGATGTCAAATGGTAACCAGTACAGGTTACTTTCCTTACAGGTGGGATGACAATCATCCATGACAGCAGGTGAAACTTGAAATTAACAATGATATACTATAATGATTAACTTATCTTTCCTGACAGACAGACAGACTGCTTGCCAGTCAAGAGAGAGATGTTGAAAGCTAGTGTTTGAGGGTGAGGGTGGGCGTGGAGAGAGAATTATTATAATTACTAATCACACACACACATACACACAGAGAACAAGAAGCAAGTCTCTGTCCACAAGTGCAACACCAAGAGACAAATATACCAGTTCCCTAGTGTTGATATCTTACACATTCATGAATGAAGCTCCCTCACTCTCTCTCTCAGAGCTTTTCCACATGCACGCGCACGCATGCGTGTGTGTGTGTGTGTGTGCGCGCGCGCGCGCGCCTGCGTGCGTCACAGCTAATTTACATGGAGTAAAATGAGGTAAATTTAGAAGTGCAATGACAAGCAGCAGGAACATTAATCGTTGAAAATTGTTCTCTGCGGTTAAAAACAATGCAGACGAGTAGCCATAACAATAATTAAACAGCAGATAGGAAGCAATGTAATGCAGAGGATAAGCACATGAGACAAGTTCCGTTAGAGGATTTGTCACTGCTGCTGTTGCTGTGGTTTGTGGTTGTAGTTGTTGAGTCAGTTTTGCTTGTACAGAGACCTATAACATGGAAAATATTTGATTGAATGTTTCAAAGCAACAGTTTCAGCCAGTGCACCAGAAAGGCCATGATTCAGTCTGGTCTGAAGCAAGCCGTGTGTGTGTGTACTATTTTATACCGTTTTAGGTTGCATTGAGTGCAGTGTAACAGTCTGGACATGCTTTACATAGCAAAGCCGGTTGGACAGCATCAAATCATTGATATTTAGCCCCAGGTCGAACCTGACTGTGTAGATCTATGAGTAGAAGTGCTCCAACCATGATCATTGCAGATAATGCATTAGAATGATTATCCAAATTATATCTTTCCCTACTTGGAACGGTAGTGATGATTTGAAGGGAATTTGGCTGGAGTACCCCTCCACACACACACACCAATACTTTATTAATTTGTCCTGCAAGGCTTTAGCCCTTTAGAATTTAATCCTTTTAGTATTTAATCAGCCATATCTGGCCCAAATATGCTATCTGTTTTAGCCAGCCAGATCCAGCCTATCACCTCTACCCTTCTATGATATCAAAGAATTTATAATTACATCATCATAATTTCAAAGTTATAAAATACTGCGTGATTAATGAAAAACAATGAGAATGAGGAAGCATTACATTTGGCAGAATAATCTGAACGCTAAAGGGTTAAACTGCCCAAAATATTTAATCAGTTTTATGTACAAACAGCCTCTTACACCTACCCTACAATGTCATTCTAAAAATATGCAATCTCAAAGCAACATGTTAATACTGGATTGGATTAATTAAAAAACAATATGAATAAATAAGCTTTACATTTAACACAGTAATCTGATTGGTAAAGGGTTTCACTGAATCCAGGAGTGAAACTCCAGCTCAGAAGCTTTTAGGGTGTATTGAGTTACCTCTTCATCATCTCTACTCCTAGGTCTGCTCTAGCCTGAGGTGGCAATACCTAGCAAGTATGGGTCAAAATGGTAGAAGGTCTTGAGACTAAAGCATATAAGACTTGGAGGAGTGAAGGCTCCTAGACATGTACCATACAGGTCTACAGGTGCACAGGCATGCCCCAGTGCCCTACAAACCAGTTCCTGTACCTGAGAGCTAAATAGGTTGGTCTAAAACCTCAAGAATTAGCTCAGGAGAGCAGGAGACTAGCAGAAATAAACCAATAGAAAGTAATGAGAAACCACTTCAGTAAGTTTCCTAAGAAAAATTATGAATCCTTAGACAGTGTCCTGGAAGTCTATGGTTGTTAATGCCTGCAGGCATCTTACATGAAGAAAGAATTTGTTAATGCTGTGCCCTGTTCAACCACCACATGAAATCAGTAGCTGATTGGAATTCTAATTGCTACCAGTCTCTAATGTGGTCTATGCATGTGGTTTTCATATAGAGAGTATGTATTCTTTTATGTATTTTTTTAAAAAAGAGATCTAACAACTATATTGAACTACTTAAAAATTCCTTTGCTGGTTTATGCTATCCAATGACACAAGTTCAATGGCTGATGTACTTCAGAATTCAAACACTGCTCAAATGAACTCGATCGCTCCTTTTTCAAGGGTTTGATGTCTGGGATATCTACAATGCCTAACTCTCTAGGTTACTTCCAGGGATGACATGCCAAGCACTTTAATTTTATTCTCCTCTTCTACTCCTTTTGCCTTTAAAAATAATGTGGAAAAAAGTTTAAAAAAATGAAGCAATCCTTACTTCCATCCCATCATCATCACCACCACCCCTACATAGAACAAAAAAAAAATGACTGAAAAACAACAAAAATGTTTCATTTTCCCACTCTTTTCCTTCATTCTTCAATAAATTTGGAAGAGAGGAAGGAGTGATGGCCACTTCACACACCCCTCCACTCTCTCTCTCTCTCTCTCTCAAACTGAAATTTCAAAGCTGTTCAGTCTAATCATTAACGAAAAGCTGGAAACACCAAATTTTTATTCCATCTTCTATTTCAATTAACAGCAAACTAATTCATTGAAATTAACTAATTCGGTTTGACAAGCCAGTGACAAAAGTATAATTATAATTATAGGCTGGGTGGCTTGTTAAGCTTTGCAGACTTATAAATTAATGAATTTGATATATAGAACTCAGCAGTTATTGTTGTTGTTGTTGTTGCTGTTTTCAC
>NC_068986.1:34548910-34550658 GCF_001194135.2 Octopus bimaculoides | reverse complement strand
AAGGAAATTAAACTGTTAAACTTAACCTGTAAGTAATGTTTTTAACACATCCTCCTACCCTCACCTCTACCAGGGGTGGGAGGAAAGAAGAGGTGGGGTTATGAGGAAGCAAAATGAAATTATAGCCTTAAGAAAGCTTTTTTTTAATATAAAAAAAAATGCAATAACAGAAAATAGTTAAAAACAATCAAACAAACTACTCCAGTGATATCTCATTTAATTATCTTATTTTTTATTTTTCCCTCATACACACACACATGAACACAAATGTACAAACACACAAATGAAAAATGATGCCTCTTCAACAGAAAAAAAAAAAAGATTGTTACAGATTCTGGAATTCTCACTCCTCTGACATCTTTTTGTAACAATAAACTAAAACTATGCTAGAATAAAAAATATAAAAAAACACAAACACAAAGAAAAAACACCCGAATGAAAAGACGTTAATGGTGTTGGCTAATGAAGCTGAAGTTGATGGTGATGATGATGATGGTGATGATGATGATAGTGGTGCCAGTGTTCACAGGTGATGTTGTTGACAGCAAGTGATGATAGTGTTGGTGGGGTGACGACAATGACGATGGTGGTGGTGTTGATCAGATGATGTGGCTGGTGAGAGTGATAATGCTGATAGTTGGTGTTGGTGATGACAGATGTTGATAGTCTTCTGCAATGTCGATGAAGAAGCTAACGATGGTAATGATATTGGTTACTATACCACAGTAACCATCATCATCATCATCATCATCATTTAACATCCATTTTCCATGCTGTCACGAGTTGGATAGCTTGGTAGGAGACGACAAGACCAGGGACCCTGCACCAGGTTCCATAGCCTGTTTTGACTTGGTTTCTACAGCTGGATGCCTTACCCAATGCCAACCACTTTGTGTACTGGGTGTTTTTACATAGCACCATCACCAATGCTATTTTTATGTGGCACCATTATCAGTGCTTTTTACATAATGCCATCATCAGTGCTTTTTATGTGGCACCAATGCATTTTGATGAGGTACCATTACTACTGCTTTTTACATGGCACCAGCACCAGTGCCACCATCAACTGTGCATTTTATATGGCACCACCACCTCCACCACCAGTATTTTTTATGTGACACCAGCACTTTTTACATGGCACTGGTAGCTTCTTTCAGTTTCAGCTACCAAATTTGCTAACGAAGATTTGACCAGCCCAGGTCTGTAGTAGATGACACTTCTGTAGTAGATGACACTTCTCTAAAGTAGGATTGAACTCAGAATCATAGGGTTGGGAAGGAAACTTCTTACCACACAGCCATGCCTGCACAAAATTACATTGGAAAAAAACTCAAATGAAAGAAAAACCAGAGGTAATTAAAGGTGATAGCTAGATAAATATAAACGGGGTCGGAGTAATTGTAAAGGAGTATAAGCACCATAGTGGGAGCAGTGATGGCTGTTGTTAGTTGGAATATATGAAGTTTGTTGGTAAATGTTGTGTAGTGTAATTGAGAATAAATTGGGTGTAGATGCAGCGACAGTGGTGGTGGTAGTACAATGTAGTGGGGGTGGGGGAAGAATTGGTGTGGGTGGGTCGTTGGTGTTGTAGTGGAGGAGATATATAATGTAGTGGTGGATGTGCCAAAGTGAAAAAGCGAATGGAGTGTCATGGAGGGTTTTGTAGCACAAGGGTGTGTGTGTGTGTATATATATATATATAAAAATTAAAGAATAGGGTAAAAAATTGGATATTAATTAATATCAAT
>NC_068986.1:34542897-34548215 GCF_001194135.2 Octopus bimaculoides | reverse complement strand
GAGAGAGAGAGAGAGAGAGAGAGAGAGAGAGAGAGAGAGAGAGAGAGAGAGAGGGGGGAGGAAGAAGGTAAATAAATAATTAAATAAAAAATGGACTCTGCACTATGGCCATAACAAACATCCAACCTTAATGGTGATTGTAACAGAAAGAAAAGACTGAAGCAGACCATCACCTAGCACTCAAAACACCTGTTGTTCTGCACTCACTAAACTACTTTCTCAATCCAGCCAACCCTCTTCTTGCAAAAGAGCTGTCGAAATGCAGGGAAAAGATGGAAGAGAAGGAGGTAGGACTAACTCCAATATAAAGCTAACACACACACATGTATGTGCATGTATTAGGTTTTCAGCTGTGTATGCACATAAGGTATTGTGGATTTTTTTTTTTTTTTTAGCCATGTATGTGTTAGGTGGTGTGCGCGTGTGTGTTTCTAGTGCATGCAGCACTCTTACAGTTCACCGCCAGTAACTAGGCTGGTCCATGTAGTGAACTGGGAAGCAAGTCTAATGAATGAGTCCTCCCTGTCAGCATATAAACTCTTCCCTCCTAAGACTTCTGCCAGGTTTCCTTACAGCTAAACACCTTCTAAACAACTTAGAAAGGCTTATGAATCTTTTGGAAGTCTAAGAAAGGGTTCTAAACAACAGTTACAGCTGCCTTATGCAGGTTCTGTGCTACTGGGCATTCTGTATTTCCTTTCTTGTATGAGCAAGAGACGTAGACTATATTCAGCACTTACATTAAGAAACTGAAGGTCTTTAACAGCTTATGTTTTTATTTATTCCAATCATCTTGAGAAATAGGATTAAAATCTTTCATTGAACCAACAACACCAGCAGCTTTGAATCAACACTACGTCGTCCTTGTCGTTTAACGTCCACTTTCCATGCTAGCATGGGTTGGACGATTTGACTGAGGACTGGTGAAACCAGATGGCTACACCAGGCTCCAATCTGATATGGCAGAGTTTCTACAGCTGGATGCCCTTCCTAATGCCAACCACTCTGAGAGTGTAGTAAGTGTTTTTACGTGCCACCGGCACAAAGGCCAGTCAGGAGGTACTGGCAACGGCCACGCTCAAAATGGTGTATTTTACGTGCCACCTGCACAGGAGCCAGTTCGGCGGCACTGGCAACGATCTCGCTCGAATGTCTTTTCACGTGCCACTGGCACAAGTTCCAGGAAGGTGACGTTGATAACGATCACGCTCAAATGGTGCTATTTACGTCTGTAATCATATGGGATGGCAAAAGCTAATACATAGATGGAGGTCTAAAGAAGTGATTCAAAGACCAGCTAGACAGCCTTTTGAAGTGAAACAATATCAATTTGTTCGAAAGTGTGCCATTCATTGTGGCTGCTCCAAAGCTGAAAAGGAACTGAAGATATATAAAATGAGAAGCAAGAAAAGAGGCAATGTACTCTGGGTAACAACAGGACTCTCTAACTAAAAATTTATACGTCCCATCTGGAACTGAAGTTGCATATCAAGGATTGGGATGAACATTCATGAAAGGATCCATAGAGATCCATAGAGATGATCCTCACTGGATTTTGATGGAAAAAATTAGCTTAACACTGGCATTTGATGGCTGTTGTGTATGTATGCGCATGTCGTTCATATGAGCTTTGCTGTGAAATTGGTAACTATTGCATGCGTTTGCACTTGCATATTTGTGCACATGTCTAAAAGTATGTAGAAACTGATATACGCTTATAAACACACACACACACTTTCTATCAGGAAGAAGGATTACATTATAGACCCAACTGTGTCAGCTACTTCATTACACTACAACAAGAAGGAGAGAGAAGATGGCGCTAGCAGTGTTCTACTGGTGAACTATAGATTTAAACCTAACCTTATGTAAACGGCTGCAGGCCAACTGGTTGGTATGCACAGCTTTTGCTACCCCCACCCCCTTTCCGATACCAACACCCCACACCTTATACCTGTTCACCCTGCAACTCCCCACCGCTACACTATCAGTGTTTGTCTGAATATTGTTTCCAGTAAAACCATTTAAATAAACCATCTAATAATTCATACTACACCTCATCCACCACCTCTACACCACCACCACCATCACCATCACCATCACCGAACAGTTTCCTAATCCTTTAGTATCATTATTGATCATCTGCTATGGAGACGGATTCTTCTAATCTCAAGACCAATTAACAACTGGTCCCTGCATTGACGACAAAGAGTGAGTGAGTGTGAGTGTGTGTGTGTGTGTGTGTGTGTGTGTGTGTGTGAGTGTGTGCGCATGTTTGCATCTCAGCATAAAGCATTTGTGTCTATGCATGCAAAGACAATTGTTTTTGTATATGTGAATGTGTTCAAGTGTAAGTATGATATGTGCGTTGTGTGTGTGTGTGTGTGTGTTTGTGTGTATGCATGCATGCATGTATGTATGTGAGCATGTGTACACCATCAACTGCCTACATACACACGAAAGTCTCTTAGGCAATGTAGCTCTGATTGCAATAAAAGCAGTTAAATACATGTATGCTAGATCTGATAGCCATATAAAAACACCAACATATCTGTCATTATTTCCTAAGAATGAACTGCGTTCTATGTCCGTTGGTTCAGGCATCAATAAGTGCTGGCAAACATCAAGTTTACCAAGTACTTTCCAACTGGGTTATTGCTTTTGACAATCATCACACACACACACACACACACACACAAAGTAAAAACAAAGAGGGACGGGAAAAAAAACCTTTATTCTCTCTCTCTCTGTGTTTGCAATATTTTAGTTAACATCCTGCTATGTTTTCTTATTAAAAAAATTAATCTGGACCACTTAATGGCAACACCAGTAAATATAAATAACACGAACATTGTCTATGAGTGTGTGGGGTGGGGTGGGGTGCGGTGGGGGTGGACAGGGAGGTCAAAAGGGTGGAGTGTGGGTTCCCCTTATAAACAATGAGTAAACCAGAAATAGCAACAATAATAATAATAATTATAATGGTGATGATGATGATGATGATGATGATGATGATGATGATGATGATGATGATTTTTTTAAGTCTCATTTCATATTAATCAATAGCAGAAAATTACTGGAAAACTACTGATCAGAAAAATTCATTACTCTTCGTAACGTAAAGAGAGAAAACTCCAGTCTTTCTTTTCTTTCTTTCTTTGCCCATGTCTTACACTCACGCACTCACCCACATTTGTACGTAAAGACTTAATCTGATGTAGCAGTCATAATTTCCTCAAACTATATATGCTACATTATGGAAAAAAAAAAAAAAAAAGAACCTAAGAGATCTTGTACTCCTAGTTACACAATGACAATGTAAGATGTGTTGGTCACATCAGGAAAACCTCTATTCATAAATCTACCCAACTGGGCCAACTCAATGCTGCTTAACAACAACAATTATCAATCTAGGAATCTAGAAGCTGTAAATATGACCCAATCATAACTGTGAACAGAATTTTATTTTAAAAAAAAATTTTTTTTTTTTAGTTAAATGAAAATTGAATGTTCAGTAACTTATCATTTATTGAATTTCGATTTAAATTTACATTTCAGACATACTTCTCTATAATTTCAATTTTATCACTTTATAGTGAGCGATCAATCAATAAGCTGTTGAATTATCCATAATTGACTTGGTTTATGCAAAATCTGGAGGAAGTAAACTCTAGCTAAATAACCCCAGCATCTGACATGAATAAACCAGAAAGTTAAGGAATTCCAGTTAGCGTAAAATCAGTATGGTTGTATGCAGCGCTAAATTAACCAATAAGCAAAATAAGCATATGCTTAGGTCATCAAAGGAGGGAGGGGGCACCACAGAAATGGTAAATGGTTTACGGCACAAAAGAAATCACTTTAAACTTGCTAAAATAATATTCAGGATGCCTTTACCTCTGCTAAGTATAGATGCAGATGTGTTACCTAAGATTAATTTTGAGGATCTGATCAAAGACTTTGCAATTCAAAAAAGTAGGCGGAAACTTTTCAAATATAAATAAAGTGAAAGTATACAAAAATAAACATTATTTTCCCTCTTATTATTTCGTTTCGTTTTGAAAAATAAAAATTTATTTTATGGTTTGTTGTTGTTTCTATTTTGAATTACATAATCTTTTATGGGGGCACCAAAATCTTTTAAGTGCTTAGGGTTTCGATGGGTCTTAATCCAGCCCTGGTTGTGTGGTTATTCTTTAACACTTTCGATGTAATATTTCTGTTGATATACAACTGCTTTTGTTTCAATTGATTTTGAAAATAATGAGGAATTTAGTAAAATAACTTTGTCATAATTAGGTTGGCATTTGGAATATAAATTAACAAAAGGTTTTAATTTCAGTTACTTTAAAGAAATTTTGTTTGCTTTATAGAAATTATAGCAGCTGACTAGGTTGTTTGGTATCAAAAGGGTTAATTAACCTAACCTCTACAAAAATACCATTCCAAGATAGGATTTCCTCATTTTTTTCTTTGACAGAATTACACTGGATACCAACATAGTTTTTATGTTAGAAATCATATATTACAGGAGCACAAGTGTGACATATTTATCCTGATTTAGAAACAAATAAAAAAAAATAAAAGCTTCCACAACAGACCCAGCAACAATCTTCAATGTAGCAAGTTGAGTGTATTTCCAAGAATTATGTGAAACAGAAAATTAAAAACAAACCCAATTTGTTAAACAATGCAATATAACAAGTAACTTAATCAGATAAACATATTTAATAGCTTGTTACATAGCAGCAAAAGAGGATCGGACTAATTAACAGAGTACTGAATAAAAAAAAATTAACTTTTAAATTGAATAAGTTACTGCCAGAGCAAAATTTCAGTGGAAATTCTACACTTAACCATGACCAATACTACCTAAGTAGTATAAAAATAATAATTTTAACACAGCAAACTTGTACCTGATATATAGAACCATAAAGGTACATAAAGGTACATCAAGGTTAACTTACAAATCTGTCGTCACCAGTAAATACAAGTTGTTGGCACTCCGTCGCTTACGACGCCGAGGGTTCCAGTTGATCCGATCAACGGAACAGCCTGCTCGTGAAATTAACGTGCAAGTGGCTGAGCACTCCACAGACACGTGTACCCTTAACGTAGTTCTCGGGGATATTCAGCATGACACAGAGTGTGACAAGGCTGGCCCCTTTGAATTACAGGTAGAATATAAACAGGAAGAAAGAGTGAGAGAAAGTTGTGGTGAAAGAGTACAGCAGGGTTCGCCACCACCCCCTGCCAGAGCCTCGTGGAGCTTTAGGTGTTTTCGCTCAATAAACACTCATAACGCCCGGTCTGGGAAT
>NC_068986.1:34540418-34542301 GCF_001194135.2 Octopus bimaculoides | reverse complement strand
GTACCAGGACAACCTGTTGACAGGAAATGATAATAGAGAACACCATCCCCAGCAATGCTCAGAACAGAAGATACACACACACACACACACACGCACACACACACACACACACACACACACACACACACAAGCGGTCTTTGTGCAGTTTCTATCTACTGAATTCACTTACAAGGCTATTGGTTGGTTTGTGGGGCTATAGTAGAAAATACTTTACCAAAGGTGCTGCGCAGAGAAATTGAACCTGAAACCTTGTGGTTGTGAAGCAAACTTCTAAATCACCCACCCATGCCAGCACAATGAAATAAATAACAATAACACTAGTTCAGTTTCATCAACGACACTCCACTTCCAATACACAAGGTCTTGCACCAATATAAAACAACAATAACAACAACAATACTTTCTACTATAGGTTCAAGATCTGAAATTTGGGGGCAGGAGGCTGGTTGATTGCATCAACCCTAGTATGCAACTGGTACTCAATTTATTGACCCCGAAAGGATGAAAGGCAAAGTCGACCTTGGTAGAATTTGAACTCAGAATGTAAAGACGGACAAAATGCCACAAAGCATTCTAATCAACACAGAAAGAATTCTACCAGCTGACCACTTAACAACAATAATAATAATAACAACAACAACAAAAACAACAACAGTAATTCTTTCTATTGGAAGCACAAGGCTTCAAATTTGGGGGAAGAGATTAAATCAATTACATCGACCCCAGAGTGTAACTGGTACTTATCTAATCGACCCCAAAAAGATGAAAGGCAAAGTCGACCTCGGTGGAATTTGAACCCAGAACATAGCGACAGACAAAATACCACCAAGCATTTCGAATAATAATAATAATAATAAGCTTGGTTTATTATTGTTTATTATCAATTTTGATATATTAAAAATATCTTTCTATGAAAAAAAGAGTCAAGTAAAAAGAAAAATATTGACGAGATGTGTGGTGAAACAAACAAACTCTAACAAATAACTTACTTTTAATCAGTTAAATTTAATAAATTTCCTGAACTAAAAAAAAGAAGAAAAAAACGGCAGAAATGCACATAAGACAGTTTAAGAACAAAACATGAAGTTGTTAGATTCACTTGACAAGGCAAAGTTAGTGTAAAGTGAAATTCCTCAGAGAAATGAAATGACAGCTGCCTTGGTAATTGTCAACTGAAAGAGAAACTCAATCATCAAAATCTGCTAGAATCATGTTCAGTGGATGAAGAAGATATAATGCTACAATGGAACAGCAAGGAATTACAAAGATAAAGAGAATGAGAGAACGAGAGAGAGGGGGAGGGAGGAAAGGAAAGAAGGAAAAAAACTCACTATGCAGAATTATATAGAATTATAATCCTTCACATCACAGTGTTATAATTACAAAGAAGGTGTGTGAGCGAAAAAGAAAGCCATCAGCACTGATTGGGGAACACACACACACACACACACAACTATTTATCATCATCAGCATTAGTATTATTATTATTATTATTATTATTATTATTATTTTCCTTTTCTTTCTTCTTCTTCTTCTTCTTTCAGTCTTAATACTATATTCGACCAAAATTAGGCAGGACTAGCCAGAAGCAATGGAGGAGAAAGAACAGTGATGAAGTTAACTGTAACAGCTGTAAAATTAGTATCCACCAAGACACCAATTATGCCCCATCATTAATAGACGTCCTGCTCAAATATGCTTTGTTCATTTCTGAAATAGGCAATATAAAAAAAAAAAAGAAAAAAAGAAAGTAGGAGAGAGAGGGGTGGGAATTATCTTTCTCGTTATACAATATATATAATTTCTGTACCTCTCAACCACCACCACCACGTCAAATAAAACAGTAGAAATTCTACCACATAATTTCTTTTTTTTTTTTTTTT
>NC_068986.1:34536434-34539407 GCF_001194135.2 Octopus bimaculoides | reverse complement strand
TAAAAGAATATTAATTTTCAATAGTATGCTTCCACTCCTTTATTGCTCTTTATCTTGTCTTGTGACTTGGTGACCTCACTAGTGCTGGCGCCACATAAAATGTACTCAGCACACTCTATAAGCTGGTTGGCATTATTTGGAAGGGCATCCAATCACATGCCAAAATGAACATTTAGTGCGGTTCTCTGGTTCACACCTTTTGTCGAACCATCCAACCTAGGAAAACAGATGTTAAATGATGACAAGGATGATGATAAGTGTAGGAGGACCGACTAAAGATATGGTGTTGCCCTTTTTACCAGAAACAATATGAACTAAAATAAAGTAATACATAATTTTTAACAGGCACAAAGAGACATTTATGAAGGGTTGATATAGTTGATTATATTGACCCTTGAAGTTGATGGTATTTATTGTAGCAACTAGAGAAAAATGAAAGAGCAAAACACTAGCAAGATTTGAACTCAGGAATTCTTGTAAAGCACAACTTATTTCTATAATAATGATTTCTAACATAGGTATATGTCAAGAAATTTGAGAAGGAAATATAATCAATTATATCAACCTCCATACATGACTGGTAGTAATTTTATAGATTATGGTAAGACAAACAGCAGAGTTGACCTCAGCAAGCTTTGAGCTCAAAGTGTAATGAGCCAAGGACGTCACCAACAGTAAACAACATGAAGTACGAAAACAAACGAGTTAAGCAAACAAGAGAAAAAAAATTGGAAGACAGGACAAGTAGCACAAAGAACGACCTTTCATCAGTTGTTGACTGTCTATCGACTCCTCATTTCAAGCAGATGAGGAGTTGGTGACATCCTATACCTATATATGCATATATATGTGTATATATATGCATATATATACACACACACACACACACACACATATATATATATACATGTTAGCCTTCAGATTACTGTCTCAAATATAATGCATATATCTATTCAGATCATTTTGCGAATTAATCATGCAATATCTTGAAGCGTCAAGATTTTGATGGTGTCGCTAATTATTTTTAGAATGACATTGTAGGGCAGGTGTGAGAGGCTAGATCAGACCAGTTTAAACTTAAAGCCAGTAAGATATTTGGACCTCATATGGTCAGTTTAAATGCAAAAGGAATACAACACAATATAGATGACAAAACTGGCAGGAATTGCAGTAAATACCTCCACCTATAATATCTAATTTTGTTCTAAATTCAGACCACCAACAACCTGACCTCCTAAATTTGGAACAAACTGGGACACAAATTAACTAAATATAAAACCTCACACATTCCCCACGTCTATAAACCATTTAAACTTCACCATGTATCTAAAGCAGAAATTGATATATAAGGAGTGCACAGTATTGACTGCTAAGATAACTGTCATCGTTCATTCACAGGTCTGCATGATCAAATCTGACCAGGAGCTATAAACAACAATAACCAAATGAGAGAGCCTCTACACAATCAGCTGATAGTAGCTGTGTTACTGGTATTGATTACAAGCTAACGAGATGAGGCTGTTTCTGTGTGCTTATTCATTTGATCTCTTTTACAGTCTGGAATTTTTAAAAAAAAAAATTTTTTTTTTTTTTAAAAAGAGAAAAACACAATGGACAATATAGTCCTAGATACACAATGTCAGATTAAAAGATGAGCTGGTCACAGCTAGAGCATCTTTGATTCAAACTTCCTCTGAATCAGTATAATCTTTGAGTTAAAGAACAACATATTATTAGTATTATAAAAGTCATCCTTTCTACTATGGACACAAGGCCTGAAATTTTGAGGGAAATGGGCCTAGTCGATTATATCAACCCCTGTGCTCAACTGGTAACATACTTTATTGATCCCCCCCCCAAAAGGGTTAAAGGGGAAGGTGACCCAGGATGTAAAGACGGACAAAATGACACAATGCATTCTGTCCAGCATTCTAATGACTGCCAGTTCACTGCCTTGTAGGATATGTCTATAAATTATACTATGAATTGAATCACTGAGGTAAGATTGGGTCTGTTCCAGTTTATAATTGTTTTCGTTCAAAAGAAGAACAATTCCTGAAAGCATTAACCCTTTCCAAGAGGTGTGAGTGCATATGTAAAAACACACACACACACACGCAGAGTAGGAACAACTATAACCAGTGCATGTACCGTAACATTCAAAGTAGTTCAGATGAAGACTTGCTGAAAGTGAAAACTTATTTACTTCAAGGAAGCCATTTTCAAAGCAATCACGATGCAAATTTGGTAAAAAAATTTCCCAAAACCCAGTCAAGTTTGAAGCAAATAAATTAACTTTGATGCTATTAAATTTTTCTTTCTTTCCTCTCTTTTTTTTTTTAAGTGAAATGAAATAAAACTATGAAATAAAAATAAAATGACAAAAAAAGAAAAGAAGCCTATCTCATTGCTGAACATTTTCACACCACTAAATACAGACTATAAGAAGAACGATATGGCTGAGATAGAAAGACAAGGTTGGGGTGCAAGACATTGAAACAAGTCAGTAATGGGTTAAGGAGGAGGGAGGAAGAGGAGAGAAATGGAAGGTGTAGGGTTAGAGTGTGAGGAAGAGGAGAAGTATAAAAAAAATCAATAAATGCCAATCAAGTAATACATGACTCCAGAACAATTGAGTTCTCTTCACATTTACATTGGGGAGAGTTAACCATGACAGCAGCAATAGCTTTAACAGAAGAAATGATGATGATGACGATGATGATGATGACGGTGGTGGTGGTAGTGGTGGAAAGCATAAGAGGGATATTATACGAAGGAGGGAGGGATAGAAGAGACTCGCTTTTCACAAACCTGCGACCACTAAAACAAACCTTTCACATATCCTTCATGTGTACACATACACACGCATGCAAACTATTCATCCACCGACTAGCGTTTGTCGAGGTTTGCTGCGTAATGCTAGGGAGCATGCGACCTAGCATATGGCAGTGATGAAACCAAGGCTGCTGACAG
>NC_068986.1:34527209-34532209 GCF_001194135.2 Octopus bimaculoides | reverse complement strand
GATAATATTTAACGTTGGTCAATATATCATCTCTATCTCTGAGCTGTTATTATGGAACAGGTAGTTTACGCTTACAACCAACAGAGGAGATGGAAAGAGGGGAGAGGAGGGAGGGAAGAGGAAGAGGAAGAAGGAGATGTCCTATAACACGATTTATGATGTATAAGAGAATGAATGCCCAACTACAGCGTGATTATATCACATACAAATACAAAAATGAATATATCAAAAAATTTATTAAAAGATTACCATTAAAAGTACCAAAAAAAAAAAAAACCAAACCAACCAAAAACAAAGGTACAACAAAAAATGAGAAAAAAATTATAATACAATCTCGAAATTTATAAAATCTAAATTTCAAAATTTACTCATACATATAGTTACACACACACACACACACATACATGCACATTCTCACACACAAAACATTAATATTGATGATAAAATAGTGAAGAACTACAATGGAAAACAATTGTCGCAACAAAATAATTCACAGAACAAATTTTGATTGTCTGGTGAAAATTTTAATCTTTTCAGATATAATAATAATAATAATAATAATAATAATAATAATAATAATAATAACGATGACAATAATGATAATAATAATAATAATGATGACAATGATGATGACGATGATAAAAACATATATAATACTAGAAGTATGAAAATCTATGGTTGGTGAAAAATAGCGTCACCATTAAAAAAACTATAGGGTTGTCTTTTCTGAATAGAGTTGGAACAGAAATAATATTTCACTCAAGATCTGTGATGGAGACGAGGGGAGAACGAAATGAAATGACTGAAATGGCAGCAGCATTGTTGTCACTGTTGTTATTGCTGTTGCTGTCACCACCACCACCATCACCATCCAGCAATAAAAACCAGGTTGTGTACACACAGCTTGCGGAAAGAGATTCTTCTCTACTCCATGGTGCACGCCACTGAATCACTACAAAAGTGATTTCATACGGGGATAGAAAAACTTAACCAGCAAAGGGCAGAGAATGACAAACAATGTGTTTATGGCCTTCTTAATGACATACATAACATAAATAATATACCTAAACCATGTTATAGTTTAATCACATTTAGCCTAGTTTGGTCATGTTTAGCACAGTTTATATATTATTCATTTCGTATCACAATTGGTGAACAATAGTGCTGTTGCTTACAGGTTTCTGACAAACCAATCATTGGTTCACTGGGCTTCTGATGGTGACAGGAATGTCTGACTGTGTGTAGCTCGGTGAAAACATTTCAAGTGCACTGGGTTTCCCCCCATTTTTTACATATATTACACACACACACACACACAGCTAATTTATATCAGCAATGAAAACAAATGTGTATGTGTGCGCGCATATGTCCGTACGAGGTGGACTCCTGTGCAGTTTCTGTCTACCAAATTCAATTCACACACCATTGATCAACCTGAGGCTATATTAGTAGTTGCGCAGTTAAGGTTTCACACAATGAGATTGAATCGTGAAGGACAAGGTTATAAAATCAAAACCCTTAATGACAAAGCTATGTCTGTGTAAACAGTTTGATCACATTCAGGCCAGCTTGTTCACAAATGACAGGGTCAGCATTTCAATGAAAATAAAAGATTTTAAAAGGCCACAAGGCAAAACCAAAAGAAATTAATGAACAAATCCAAATCAAAGAGACTAAACTATGTGGTAGAAAAGTAGCCATGTACTCCTTTGATGAAACAGTAAACAAGGTGGCATAAATGATAGGTACTTGTATTTTGATATACTCTTTTACTTGTTTCAGCCATTTGACTGCGGCCATGCTGGAGCACCGCCTTTAGTCGAGCAAATCGACCCCAGGACTTGTAAGCCTAGTACTTATTCTATCGGTCTCTTTTGCTGAACCGCTAAGTTACGAGGACGTAAACAGACCAGCATCGGTTGTCAAGCGATGTTAGGGGGAGGGACAAACACAGACACACAAACATATATATATGACGGGCTTCTTTCAATTTCCGTCTACCAAATCTACTCACAAGGTTTTGGTCGGACCGAGGCTATACTAGAAGACACTTGCCCAAGGTGTCACGCAGTGGGACTGAAACCAGAACCATGTGGTTGGTAAGCAAGCTACTTACCACAGAGCTACAAGGATTTAATATCAACAAATCATCATTTAAGATCCTCATTCTATGCTGGCATGGTTTGGATGGTTTCACAAGATCCAATGGATCAGATTCATGGACTGCATCATGTTCCAGTGTCTGCTTTGGCATGATTTCTACAGTGAGATATCCTTCCTAACGCCAACCAATTTAGAGCATGCAGTGGATGCTTTCTTTGTGCCGCCAACGCTAGCAAGACTACCATGCAGCTTGTAAGAGTAGAAAGTCCAAGAGGGCAACTTCATGCACAGAGATGAAGGGTTAAACAATGAGAGAACAAGTTTCTTGCTGTAGAGTGGCTACACAACTACTTCTGTTTTAGAAAAGAGAGTGGGAGTGATTGAGTGGAGCTGGAAAAGGATGATAAAAAAAAAGTATGACGAAGAGGTATCAGAATGGTATGATGCTGGTAAAATTAAGTAGGGCAAAGGGATTGGGAGTGAGAAGTGACTGGCAATGCAGAACAGCAGAATGGTAATGACAAAGTAGTAGATAGGAGATAGCAAAGTGTACAAATATGAATAAAATTTATGTCAGATGATAAGTTGAAAAAATTTTGCTCTTCATATCAGTGTGGAAGACTATATTCAAATTGACTATTTAATAATTATATCAGATAAAAAATTAAATTGGAAGGAAAATGGAAAGGAAGCAAAAAAAAATTCTAACAAACATTAAGGTACCTAAAAAATAAATTAATAATGAAAGATGTGTATTTTGGAAATTGTTGGCAAAATTGATAAGGTACATTTGTTTTTATTTTTATACTGTAATAAGAAAATTTAATATAAAATACATATTGGTCAATTAAGGTTTTAAAATTATATTTTTCTAATAAATGTCTAATAACTGATGATCAATTTAAATATGAATATAAAAATGAATATGGCTGGGCGGTTAAAGTGTTCATTCTATTAATCACCTGATTCTAGGTTCAACTCCTTACTGCAGTTGACCAATAAAATATCATGTGAGTAAAGTTACTAAATGGAAACTATGTGTACAACCTGATTGTGTGTGTATGTGGACTCCGTGATAAACTGGTGTGTTGAGTTACTGCCATTTACACCACAATTAGGAAGTTTTAAAAAGGATAAATTAGACTGGTAGAATAAGCTGTCATGCAAAACTTAAAGACACAGTTAACATTTTAATAATATAATGTGGCTCTACTCTCAGTATGGAGTTCCACTGCCACCATCAATAAATGTTTTGTGGTTATTCTTAAACTTACTTTTAAAATAATAACCTTAGTTTAACATTTATTACAAATGAGAAGAACATGTTAAAAACTAAAAATGTCTTGCAGTGTTAGAGTGAGCCAAGTTCACAGTAGCAGATGAATTAAGAAGTATAAATGGACTAATGGCAAGAAGGGAATAAAAGGAGAACAGAACAAAAAATAAAATTAAATGTGAGTTAAGCTTCAATGATTTCAGTAATGCTTCCAGGAGAAAGCAATGTAGAATGGAGAGAAGTAGAGGGAAAAAAAAAAGAAAAAGAAAAATAGAACAAAAAATAGGAAAGACAAGAATACTATTTTAACCCACTAAAATCTGAAGTAGAGTCTTACTTCCTGTAAGAGGATCTTGGACAATGATTGCATCGCCCAGAGGGATAACACCCCATGATAATAATATCCAGAAAAATATTCCTATTGAATTAAACAGTCAAAAGAAAAAGCACTGAGTCTGAGGACAAGGCACCAAAGTGAGGGAGGGGAGAGAGAGAGAGAGAGAAGGAGAGAGAAAGAAGGAGAGATAGAGAAGGAGAGATAGAGGAGGAGAGAGAGAGAAGGAGAGAGAGAGGAGAGAGAGAGAATGGGTGAGTGAGAGAATAGAGTGGAACATCAACAATACTCCAGTTATTTAGAGGGAAACTGAACTTGTTTAAACTCGTGAAGTAGTAAGGCAGAAGTTTTTGATCATCCATGTCTCCTCTCTCTCTGGAATCTCTTGTCTTGCAGCGAATTCTTTCCTTTTCAAAACATGGATTACCAACCAAGTTAAAATGATATGCTTGATGAAAGAACTAGGGTTGATAAGAAATCAATAGTTCCTAGATCTGTATGGAAATGATGCAGGGAGCGATATATCTCTAAAATGGCCTAAAAAGATATCAAATCTGTTAAAAGCAGATTGATAAACAGACAAGCAGTAAAAATGATGGGCGCGCGCGTGCGCGCACACACACACACTCACACACACACACACACTCTTTCTCTCCTAAAAATTCATGGGACATCTCACAGAATCATGAGATTTGTGGGTATTAATATTGTGAGACCAAATAAAATGAATGAAAAAAAAAAAAAAAATTACACCTTCTTTAGATTAAAAACTGTTGAAATGCAAAGCTTTGCAGCTTTCAACAGTAAACTGCACCGAAATAAAATAAAAAATAAAAATAATGTAAATAAATTGTGAACCATAAAGTCTAAATGATATGGATGTCACTACTATAAAAACTGTATCTATCTATATCACACACATATATAGGTATCTGCGTGTATATGTGTGTATGTGATTACTGAACCTCAAAGCAAATATAGCATGAAGGTATTGGGTTTTTTAAAAAAACTGCTTTTGGATAGTAATAGTCAAAGGCTGTCTGTAGGAGATGAACCCACATCTCTTGTAAGCATAACATGGACAGCCTTCAACTTTTTCTATGCAAAGGGTCTTTAGCCCAATATTTACACATTATTTATATACATAGCTCTATTTGCTTCAAGAACCCCTACTCTAAAAAACAAATTATTTCACATTCTTGAAGTTTCTGAATTCTTATAATGCTGGCAATCTCTCTCTCTCTCTCTATCTTTTTATATATATATATATATATATATATATATAAA
>NC_068986.1:34523523-34527050 GCF_001194135.2 Octopus bimaculoides | reverse complement strand
ACTCAAAGGTTAAAACCTAAATGGAATTTATTTATTTATATATATATATATATATATGCACACACCCATGATGATGATGATGATGATGATATTGTATATGTAGCTTTTAGCTGCTGCACAGTTATAAGTGTCATTTTAAATTAAAACATCTAGGACCAAGTTCACCACCCTCACCTTGCCTGCAAACACAGGGGTGCCACTATATTTCTATATTTGGCTAAACCTTACTGTTTAGTTAGCTTCTGGGCCATGACCACTCCATCTGTGCTACATATGTTGTCATAAGGATTAGCACTTGGAATATCCAATATCAGCACTTAACAAAACAGCAATAGCAATCTGTTTGTTGGCATTAGTTAAGTTACGAGAATGTGCTGTTTCTCAGCAAACTCTGCCGAATAAATTTACTTAAATAATTATTAGGATGGCAGGAGAATATATTTCCCCTTCAATATACTAATATTGTTTTCATAAAATCACAGAAGTTTTCTTTGAAATTTGTCAACATATCCTTTATTTGTGAATCTCTCTCTCCCTCAATAATAATAATAATAATAAAAGGCTAGAATTTTGAAAATTCTAAAACATAATGAAACACAAATATTTACAAATAAAGTCATATAATAAAATTAAGATTCCATCCTTTGATAGGAGTAAATATAAATATATTCTCAGACGACCTGAGTGATATATGAAACGGCTCTCTAAAACTATTTATTCGTCAGAGCAAACAATGAAGCATAACTACATGCCTGCTGGATCAGTTAGAAATAGCAGTCAAATAATTCTAAAATGACACACAGCCATCTTGACTATTGGATAGTGTAGTGCTAGGTGTGCAATGACTAAAGATATCGTCACATAGACAAGGCCAAAGGTATTTCTGGAATACTTTCATTTACATACCTGTTCAAACATCTAGCAATAGCAGCCAAATCATCCCTAGATGTCATAATCCTGTCCACTATAGATACAAGGCCTGGAATTTGAGGGGAGGGTCTACTTGATTACATCGACCCCCAGTGCATAACTAGTACTTATTTCATTGACCCCAAATGGATAAAAGGCAAAGTTGACCTTGGCAGAATTTGAACTCAGAATGTAGCAACGGGCGAAATGCCGCTAAGCATTTTGTCTACCGTGCTAACGAATCTGCCAGTTTGCCGCCTTACCCATAAATGCCATAATGTCATCTTGGAAAATGGAAGTACACACTGGATAATGTAGCCCTAGATGTGCAAGGCCTAGCATGGGACAGAGAGGACAGGGGTATTTCTGGAACACTCTTTGATCATAATTTACACAATATAGTTAAACCTGGAACTTAACAATAACATCAACAAAATCAACAACCATTTATCTCATTGCAATTACCAACTTGTCACTCTTAATAACTAAGATTGCACCGAGAGGTCACTGACGGGGTTTGTCAAGCTTTATGCTATTACAATAAACACAGAATCCATGTAAGGTACATATTTCTATTTTCAACATGGCCTTGCTGTCCAAATCAGAGAGAGAGAGAGAGAGAGAGAGAAAGAGAGGCACACACACAGAGACTGAGAGGAGAGAGAAAGAGAAATACATTCTTATACACATGTATACTTTTCTTCTTTTCTTTCAAGTCTTTCAGTCAACAGAGTGCAGCCATGCTGGGACAACACCTTGAAGAATTTTAGTCGAATGAATTGGCCCAAATGCATTTTTTTTAAAGACTAATACTTATTCTATTGACCTCTGTTGCCAAACCACTAAGTTATGGGGACATAAACACACCAACACAGGTTGTTGAGCAGGTGAGGGAGAGCAACAGACAGACACACACACACACATAAGGCGGTGAGCTGGCAGAAATGTTAGCACGCCGGGCGAAATGCTTAGCGGTATTTCGTCTGCCGCTATGTTCTGAGTTCAAATTCCGCCGAGGTCGACTAAATAATCGGGGTCGATTAAATAAGTACCAGTTACGCACTGGGGTCGATATAATCGACTTAATCCGTTTGTCTGTCTTTGTTTGTCCCCTGTGTGTAGCCCCTTGTGGGTAGTAAAGAAATAACACACACACACACGACAGGCTTCTTTCAGTTCTGTCTTCCAAATTCACTCTTGCGAACTTTGGTCAGCACAAGTCTATAGTAGAAAACACTTGCCCAAGGTGCCATGCAGTTGGGCTGAACCTAATGTGTGTGTGTGTGTGTGTGTGTGTGTGTGTGTGTGTGTACATACACATGCACATATATATATATATATATAGACACACACACACACACAGAGTTCTTTCTAAAAATAAAAATAAAAAACAGTACTCAATCTTCGCCGGATATTCCAAATAATCTTAGTAAGCTTTTGGTGCGTTTAACTACTACATTCGTTGTACCAAGGTGATAATTGGTACATATGTTTTTATCTCCTTAGATTTTCCCACGTATGTGTGTGTGTGCATGCATGTGACGAAAAAACACAGATATAATTAGGTACTTCAGTTTTATAAATTTCTTCAAAATTAAACTTAAACTACATTATAGCACAGATGTATACATACAGACATAAAAACTGGAGAGAGAGAGAGAGAGAGAGAAAATTGAGATTACTAACCTAATTTAAAACAAAACTAAATTTAATTAAATAAATAAAAATGTGTATTAAAGACATAAAAAAACAAAAATCAGAGATAATAGAAAGATAATTTTAAATTACTTATGAAAAAATTTTTATTTTTTATAAAAGTTTAAGCAGGAGAAATTTTCAACAGACAAGCCGAAATAATAAATATCTGACAACACTATGTTAAAACTATTTCTTAAACAATCTCTGATAATGATAGCTTTCAACAAGTTGATGGCAAAATGGTAGGATTTTTTTGCAGGAAGACAAATTAGTTTGCACCAAATGTGCCCTACATTTGCACTTAAAAAATCATTAACTTTTATAAAAAAAAAAAAAAAAATTATTTAAAATATACTTGTTAAAAACACAAAAGAAAAACGAATTTTTGAAAAAGCATTAACAGAAGATAATCTATCATGAGCAGAGAAAGAACATGCAGGCACACACACACACTGATATTTCTTGCATTAATGAGCGACCACTTTCTTTTACAAAATCAGAGGCAAAAATAATTGCTCTGCTAATGTTTTCATTGGCCTGTTTGGCCGTTAGCTCTGGTAGTAGTCAATCAGATGAAGTGTGTGTGTGCACATGTATATATACACACACATATAAATATATATATGTAAGTAGTATGCGATAAGATGAATAATACACACATACACGTGTTCATTGCCACAAAAGTGACTCAAGGGCTGATAGTTTTGTGCATGCACTTACTGAACTTGTGTGTGTGTGTGTGTGTGTGTGTGTATACATATACATATATATATCTTTACTTTTTACCTGTTTCAGTCATTTGACTGCGGCCATGCTGGAGCACTGCCTTTAGTTGAGGAAATTAACCCCAGGACTTATTCTTTGTAAGCCTAGTACTTATTCTATCGGTTTCTTTTGCCAAACTGCTAAGTTACGGGGAC
>NC_068986.1:34521578-34523222 GCF_001194135.2 Octopus bimaculoides | reverse complement strand
TATATACACATACATAGAGAGAGAGGGAGGGAGAGGGATAGTGTGAATTACAATTCTTTTCAGAATACACAATCAACTCTTATATCGGGGAGTCACATGACAATCAGAATAATTTGAATTTTAGTTACTCTTGATTTAGTCCTCTGTTAAACCTGGTTAAGTAAATGAAATGAATGCAGATATACATAAAAAAAAAAGCTTGCCCCCCTCTCTCCCATACACAAATATTTTGCATGTTTAATATATGTTTTTCTATGCAAAATAAGATACAATGAAGAGGCACTTGAGGCAGGGTTTTCTATTTTGGTCATATGTAAGCATGGTGTTAGTGGATGATTTTGACAAGTAATGCCAATAAATGCTACCAGCAGCTACCCAACCACAAATGATGTCATGGTGCTGTTTTTCTCACAGACAGTGCCCAACCGCCCCTACTATGCTGTATAGCCGACAAAATCAAAAACAAAGTGCATGAGCGAAATTAAGAATATAAAATGGCGACAATTTACCCATCTCTCTCTCTATATATATATACACACACACATACATACATACATATGCACATACACCACACACGCATGTACACATACTACAGTCATTCTTTTATTATACAGGTAAGTAATAGAAGATTTCCACTTAAGTCTTATCAAGTCACAGCCAAGTGAAATAACCTAATAATTTTGTTTTGATTAACTATTGCAACTTTAAGAGACGTATTAAGCAGAAGTAGCATCAGATTTTAGCGATATGAGGGAAAATATTCTAAAATATGCAGCCTCAGTCGATAAGCATTTCAATATGTATGTGTAACACAATTAGCCTAATCTTATATTACCTTACTAGAAAATGTAGGTGCAAACAGAAGACGATGCATTTAACATCTGGGCTTGTGTGTTATATGCCACAACTGTATAGGTCAGCTAAGTTAATGAACTGGTTAAAAAGAAGTCATGGCAAATATATCAAGATTTGTTATGGTTCAATGAATCATTCGCATAAGATGATTTGTTTGAAGACATTATACTGAAGAGATAACATAACCTTTAAGATAGGATGAAGAAGTGAATTCCATATGGAAGAAAGACGGGGGAAAAAATGGTATGGTTTTGCTTCCTATCTTAATACTACTGTATATAAAATTTTGATGTCATACCATATTCTATATGCCAAGGGACATGTATGGTAGAATGAAAAATAAAAAAATAAAAAATACAATTTAATTTGAATATAAACTAACAAATACTTGAAGTAGACTCTACACTTGGATAATTTTTCTCATTTATAGAAACAAAATGTTTACCACCAGTGAGAGTGACAAAGCTATAGACTTAATCATTCTTTCAATGGACAGTAGGAAAGTGAAGGATAACGGGGGAAAAAAACAACAAAACTGCCTTGTGTTATAATAAAAGTTCCAGTGACAAACATCTTGCATGAAATACACCAGTCTCTTGAGAATGTCTATCTTACATTGACAGTCATAAATATATTGATATATTCATTTCAATTCTTAAACAAGAAGGGGGGATGAAGCAGAAGAAAAAAAAAAAAGAATTGTCTTTTTTTTTTCCTTTTTCTATTCTAAGAAGGTAATAACAAAGATAAGAACAGCATAAGACAAATTGTCTTAATTTTACAAATGTA
>NC_068986.1:34519338-34521568 GCF_001194135.2 Octopus bimaculoides | reverse complement strand
CATAAGACAAATTGTCTTAATTTTACAAATGTATGAATTTGTATAACTATCGAAGCTTAGAATATCAAAATGTAAGCCATTAAGGGGGGGGGGGGAAGCCAAAGTGTATAGGATAAATATTCTTACAAAGATAATTTCAATATTTCAATATACATATATATTTTGTGTGTGCAAAGCTATTAATTTTAAAAGTGAGGGTAAGTCGATTACAGCAAGCCCAAGGTTCAACTCATCCTCACGGAGCTCACAAGCCAGAGAACTGTAACAGGCTCTGTTGTCTGCTTTGGCATGGTGTCCATCGCTGGATGCCCTTCCAGATGCCAACCACTTAACAGAATGTTTAAATGGTACTTATTTCAATAACCTCTTAAACAATGAAAGGCAAAGCTGACTTGGGCACATTTTGAACTCAAAATGTGAAGAACCAGAAGAAATGCTGCTAAGCATTTTAACCAATTCACTAACGATTCTGCCTGCTCACTGCTATCGACATGTTTGATATGTGCATGAAGTATTTAAAAAGACAAAAAAAGGGATAATTATAATTCCAAAGGCAGACTAATTGACTTAATATCTATCCTTCAAGGAAGCACAAATACATGTTTTATTATTCCAGAATAGATGAAATAAACTATCAATCAAGATAGTAAACTGTGGAAGAGGAAAACTAAAGAAGCCATGGACAGAAGCAGTGAGATCTGATCTCAGGATGTTGAATCTCAGAGAGGAGATGATAAAGGAATGTAACAAAAGACAAAACACTGTACTGAAAGGGAAATAGCCAACCCATGCAAGCCTGGAAGAGCTGGGTATAAAAATGATGATAGTGGTGATGATAATGATGGACTTGGTAGAATATTGAGTAAAATGCCCTGCAGTTATTTGTTCTGGCTCTTTACATTTTGAGTTCAAACACAAATCAAGGTCAATTTTGTTGGCAAGTACAGTAGTTGATATAACCAACCAGCTTCTCCCATCAAATTTCAGACCTTGTACCTAAAATTATCATTGTTATTGTTAAAAGTGATGAGCTGGTAGAATTGTTAGCATGATAGACAAAATGCTTCTTAGAAGCATTTTGTCAGTCTTTAAGTTCTGAGCACAAATTCAGCCAGGGTCAACTCTGCCTTTCATCCTTCCGGGCTTGATAAAGTAAGTACTAGTTGAGCACTGGGGTTGATGCAATCAACTTAATCCTTTTCCTGAAATCATTATGACTACTACTACTACTACTACTACTACTACTACAACATAAATGTTCAATATTTCGTAGATTGAGACAAATTTCTACTGCATCACCTGCTACACCTCCATGTTGATGGGGGGTGTGCAGCATTGTGTGATCTTTGGCTTTTTCTTTTCTTCATGAGGTGTGAATGCTATGGTTTTCTAGCTTGCTGGTGGAAGTTTATTTCACTGGGTAAATGCTGTATAGAGTGTGCTTTGTATTCGTAGGTTGTATTATTGGATTAATAGTATTTTGTGTAGGATGTGGTCTGTTCCTAGCAGGGCCATTCTTTATTATTATTACTATTATTTATTAACAACAACAACAGATGATAAAATAGAAGCAAAAACCAAATAGCAAAAACCAACATTTTAAGTTCTCTAAAACTACTGTCAATTGTTTAACATCCTTAAGGAAACACATATAGCTAATATCATGGCGAGTAAAATAACACCTCCATAATTATATAAAGATATTATATATACATATGTAATGCATATATATATATATATATATATATGAGAGAGAGAGTGAGTTGTTTACTGTTTCTTTCCAGCTGCCATATTTAGCTGACTCACCAAAATCTGCTCTTAGATATTACCTTTATCTCTACTTTACTCCATCCCTAAATCTCTCACATTCATGTTCCACATCCCTTAACAACCAAAGCTCCCTATCTGAGGTCTTCTCCCTCCCACCCACTCACCATTTTAGAAGTTGCACTCCTTCACCCAAATCGCCAGACCACGCCCTATCTCTTTATTTCAGCTATCGTTAGTTACACCTGTGTAAAAAAAAAAGCCAGTACAAGATAAGCTTTCATTCAACATTCAAGATTCTCAAGTCTCACTCATTCAAACCACTTTAAACAGCTGTTGCATTTAACTGATATACACGTAATGATATCGTTTAATCTTTTTGACCTATCACAAAAAAACACACACAACCAGATAGACAAGCAAACACAGACTTTATGAATATATATATATACACATATATATA
>NC_068986.1:34515821-34518769 GCF_001194135.2 Octopus bimaculoides | reverse complement strand
TATATATATCAAATGGTATAAAAGTTATTAAGCCTATGAAATTAAGGTCATTTCCTACTAAAATTAGCATGGAAATGTAATGAACAGCTTGTCAAGTGGACAAACACAATATTGATTGTCACACTACATTTAGCAGCACTCCAAGACTTCAAAGAAATGATAATATAGTGAAGGTGAAAACAGTCCAATAGATACATTTTTTATTTCCTTTATTTTTTTTTTCCCCTATGTATTTTTTTGTTTTGTTTTATTTTATTTTCAAACATACTGTATCTCTCTTGTGGACAGATCAATAGATTTTCCTGTGCTAGAAACAGTTTTATTCTAGCAACCATCTTGATCACCAAACACGGAACCGAATATTCCTAATTCTAACATATGCTTTGGCGATTGGCTCTGGCAGCACTTTTGGTGGGGGAAGAAATGGATGAGGACTGTGTGTAATGAGTGAAGGAATACAAGTCCTCACCAAACCAAAGAAAGTTAGCAAACAGGCAAAGAACCTTTAAATGCAGAGCTGGGGTAGGCCTGCCATTGTAGTTACTCCCAAAACCAAGAGGCATAACTCTAATGATGACAATGACGGCAGCAAGAACAACAAAGGAGTAAGACTTGGTTAAAAGAAGGCAAAACAAGCTGGTATGAATTTGGTTCTTGCAATATTGAATTACAAACTGTATTTCAAGATTGATTATATTAGATGATTTTTTTTTTTTTTTTTACATCATCAAGTTATTGATTGGATAATTTAAAGAAAAATGATAAAACTAACAAATAAATTTTGGTGGGATGCAGAAGGGGGAGAAGGGGGTTCTTGGGAGAGTGTAGATAACCCAGCACTTTGCAATCTTAAAATGGGTGTGGGAGTAGAAAACATCTTGAGAGAGAGGGATAGACAGAGAGAGAGAGAGAGAGACTAGGGGAGAGAAAGAGAGAATGAGAGTGAGAGATTTTGCAATAGGGAACTGTTATCCACTAGCCTTGAATGAAACAATTTCTAAAGCCTGGAGCCATTTTCAACATGGGTTAAAGAGTTCCATGCCTAAGTGAACCGCCTGCAGCTATGATACAATATATGTTTTTTCCTTTCGTATTTTTTTTTTAAGTTTACATTTTTTTTTATAAACATATATACATTTTTATTTATTATCACTATGTTCTTTTTTTTTTTCTTTAAAAATCTCATTTTGGTTTCTTGTTTCTTTTTCCTTTATATATATATATATATTTTTATTTTTCACTCTTTTTCCTTACTTTCTTTTCTCTCATCCACGGAAATAATGCCTGCTGGCTACAAACAGCAGTAAGTCTTGTGTTAGCCACCGAAAATGATGCCTGCTGGCTACAAACAGCAGCAGGGCTTGTGTTAAAAGAAAGAGCTTACACAGTCATGGAACACACTAAGCATGGAAAGCTAACAGGAACCTTACAACAGCATTCTGAAATATAATTGGTCCAAACCTGCCAACAGCTACATCGCTCCCTCAAATTTGATTAGCCTTCAGGCATTAAACTAATGCAGTACTAGCATTTATCCAAATAAATGGCCTATAATCTCACAACCCATTAAAAATAGCTGTATGTCTGTCTTCACACACACACACACACACACACACACACACACGAAGTCTTTATTTGTTATATATGTATATATGCATTTGTGTGCAAGTGTAAAAGAAAAACGATAAAAAAATAAAATCATTTTTAAGGATATATTTTTGAAAGGGTGGGCAGGAAGAATGGTGGTTGACAATCTTACATTTAATTGGCAAACGAATGTGTATTTTTCCATCTTCAAGTATAAAGAAGAAAAATAAGGAGGAACGAGGAGGAAGAGAAGGAGAAGGAGATGCTGAGATAACAATGCTGCTCTTCAGGTATGTATATATGTTTATAACTTGACTATTAGAAAGGAAAAAAATATATATAACAGCAACATCAGACAATGTCTCAAGTTCAATGAATAAATTAAATTAAAACTTCGCAAGATTTTCCCATCCGAATATAAAAATACAATAACATTTGGATTTAGATATATGCAGTTTATAGATAATTTAGTCAGAAAAATTTTCAAATTTGCTCCAGTGTTGAAAAATCCGAAATCTCAACTCAAATCTAATATTATTCAATGCAATATAAATAAAATTTTATTGAAAAAAAATAAATGATAAATAAATAAAAATAAATTTTCAAATCCTTACAGTAGCATAAGAAAGAGAAAAGTTATTTGAAAGGGTGCTGACAATATATAAGGAATAAATAATAAGACAGGAGTAACTTCGTCTGTACACACAATCCCCATCAAGCGAGGTAGTTGGGGGGGGGGGATGTTAATAGGAAAAAGGTTTGATAAATTGATAATGATGAGGTAAAGAAATAGTCATATTGGAAAAGCTATTCGAAATAAATAATAATAATAACAGCAAAGTAAAACTAACTAACATCTAGATGTAAATGTGTTTTCCTAAGTCAATAATACCAGCCAATACTAATAGTAAAAATGCTTCGTTTGTGTTTGCGTGTAATACAGAGATGTAGTTATGTATGTGAAATCGTAACACATAATAAACGCATACAGCAAGAATTAGAAAAACAAATGAAAAAGGGAGACAGATAGATGGAGAATTTTAATCCTTTGCTTTTGTTCCTGTCAAGGGACTGCAGCCAAGCTGGAGCACCACCTTCAAACAAATTGACCCCAGTAATTATTCTATTGCCCTACTTTACCAAACTGAAAAGTTACAACGATGTAAACAAACCAACACTAGTTTGTCATGCAGTAGTGGAAGACAAACACGTACTCACTGATATATCTATCTATCTATCTATCTATCTATCTATATATATATATATATATATATATATATATCATCGTTTAATGTCCGCTTTCCATGCTAGCATGGGTTGGACGATTTGACTGAGGACTGGTAAAACCAGATGGCTACACC
>NC_068986.1:34507555-34515258 GCF_001194135.2 Octopus bimaculoides | reverse complement strand
TTTTTAAATCGTTCATGACAAAATATAAATAAATTATAATATATAATAGTAACCCTAACTCCTGTTATGTTAACTGAGATTGCTAGTTTTACCGATGATGATGATGATAATAATAATAATAATAATAATAATAATAATAATAATAATATTAATAATAATAATAATAGCTGACTGTGGACTGACAGACAGAGAGACAGGAATTGTCTAATTGGTGTCAACAGCAAAAACAAAACCTAAACATTAAAACAATGGTAAGCAATCAATCTTGTGACAGGTAACAGCTTTACCATTTTGATGTCCTTCCTTTCTTTCATTTTATTTTATTTATTATTATTATTATTATTATTATTATTATTATTATTATTATTATTATTATTATTATTATTATCATCAGTATTGTTATTATTTTACTTTGAGAACCAAAAATAAATAAACAACAATGCAATTTTACAACCATTGTTCCAAGCTGCCAACATGGATGGAGGGAGGGAGAGAGGGAGGAAGATGGGTGGAGGTTGTTTTTTTTTTTGTTGTTTTTGTTCTGTTTTTGCTCTTTTTCTTGCAAATTTAGATATTTGCATATGAACTATTGGAGCAATTATTTTTACAGCTGAATACACTTTCATACCATTAACCACTCAAGCAGAAAGTGGGGGTGGCATCTTTCTTTACAGCCAGGCAGACTAGAGAAGAAGAAGAGAAGGGGAGAATAGTAACAACAACCCCAAAACAATATAAAAAAAGACAATGACTGTAGTAGGGTTTGAACTTGTGACCCTGTGTTCAGTAGTCCAGCAGCTTAACCTTACAACACTATATATCCACCATTGTTTGTTATTCTTCCTAACAAAGGACTCCTCCTATTCAACTATAAAATGAGAATGGTGTAGCATATAATATAATAAAGATTTCTTTTGCCAAGGCTCAAGGCCATTTCTGTAAAATGAAGGGGCTATAGTTGATCCCAGTATCTTGTTTTATTGCTTCCCAGCAATATTGACCCCCCAGCAACATTTGAATAAAAGAATAAAATATTAAAGTGTTAAAGCAGAAAGCATGTAACTGTAAGCTGCTTGTGAACTCTCTCAACCATTACCACTGCTTTATATATATATATATATATATATGTATATATATCTTTACATGTGTGTGTGTGTGTGTGTGTGTATAGTGGAAACTGTGATCACATTGAAACGAAGTCTTTTCAATAACTGGTTGATAACATTAAAGCACATAAAGATTGTGGGGACCACTAATTTTGATAACAATAACTGGTTGATGGTATTAGCTGTGACTATAATAAAAGCGGTTTGCACTGTGTCCAATATGTATTATTACATACATGTAACAATACCTAAACTGAATGGCTTTATCAAATCTAACTATCTCTCTTATCTATCTAAACAGAAGCTGAGCAGAAACCAACCGTGTGTGTGCATGCACATGTGTGTGTTTACATCAATGCTATGTTCTTGCAAATTACTTGCTCCATAAATAGGAACCGTAGAAATGAATAGCATGATGTGATTGGCTCAACCGTTACAGCAGGTGCTCCAGCATGGCTGGAATTTAATGAGTGAAGCATGGAGAAGAATCCATTATACGCTAGGGTGAAATAAGGCATCATTTTACAGAAGCATACAGCAAAAGGTTTATATATTAGCGAATATTTCCAGCAGAGGAAGTTGGAGCTGGATTGAATATTTTCTCAGTCTATGTTTGGGAATCTTGTATAAAAATCAAATTTAACCGAGGAAGGCTGGGCAACATTAATTTTTACAAGAAGCATTTTAGAGTAAGAATTTGCATTGCTAGCATCAAACCGATACTTTCACAAGATGAAGTGAATGGTAAATTAGTGATAGGAAGATCCCAGCATGAGGAAGTAAACCAATTTTAGTCTTGAGTGTCAGTTCAGAGACTACCACTCCCTCTATGTCTAAATTATCAAGTGAAAAAAAATCTATGTAAATATTAGAGTAGTGCTGGGATAGTAATATTCAAGCTATGACTCAATACACCAGGAATAAGCTGTTTTTCTTTTTTTTTTTCATAGCATTTAAAAGAACCAAATAGCAGGAAACATGAGAAGGGTTATACAAAGTAAATATGAAATAATATACCAATAATACTGATATCTACCAGTAAACTACAAGACCACACATTTTGAAAGGGGGGGGGGAAGCAAGCCATATTGACTATTGCTTACTTTTATCAACAGCAGAATGGTAAACACAAATCTTGCTTCAGTGAGGTTCAAACTAATGGCTGTGTACTTATCCCAAGTGTTTCAGTGCCACCCTTTAACAACTGCGATGCTAGTGACCTCTGGTTCTACCAACTGTATTGCTCAGCTGGTAGAGTCTAACCCTTTCGTTACCAACCCGGCTGAGACCGGCTCTGGCTTTGAGTACAAATGTCTTGTTTTCATAAGTTTTGAATTAAAATCTTCTACCAAACCTTAGTTGCAATTTATGTTACTAACACTAGCTTAATGATAACTAAGTTGTTTTACTAATTTCTTCGTTATATTTGAAGTAATTCAAAGAAACACAGAGCATCTCAAAATAAATACGGTAACAAAAGGGTTAATGAATGCTCGTCAACATTTTCAGATGCTGGACTGCAACAAGGGTAGAAAAATAAGTTGAAGAAAGGTGGTCTTACAATCATAAATAGGCTGAGAAGATATCCTGAACTGATCTCAAAGTAGTGGCAAACAGCAACATCATTTCACAGGTGCATTGCCCAGAATACATATTCTTTTTTTTTTTAAACTTGTTTCAGTTTTTGGCTTGCGGCCAAGCTGGAGCACTGCCTCAAAGAGTTTTAGTCAGACAAATCGACCCCAGGAATTATTTTTTAAGCCTAGTACTTATTTTATCAATCTCTTTGGCTGAACTGCTAAGTTACAGGGGATGTAAACACACCAACATCGGTTGTCAAGCAATGGAGGGGGAACACACACAGAGGATTTCTTTCAGTTTCTGTCTACAAAATCTGCTCACAAGGCTTTGGTCAGCTTGAGGCTATCGTAGAAGACACTTACCCAAGGTGCCATGCAGTGGGAATGAATCTGGAACCATGTGGTTGGGAAGCAAGCTTCTTTCCACACAACCACTTGTTGTGGAAGAGATAGATTCAACTACTTTGAACGTTCAATCTGCAGCTAACATCCCAGCCATCCCTGGGTGTTCTCAGGATATGGACAATGATATGACAATGGTGATGCAACAAGGACATGCTTTCATAAACTTCTGCAGAATTCCTAGTCAACAACTAATATTATTTCAATTTTCTAAACAAGTACAGAAGACAACTCCGATCATGTTTCAATTTTGTTCTGACCTCGGAACACTATTAAGTTTCCACTTTACCGAAATAGTGATGAAAGAAAAGTAAATGTATGAGAATATACATTAGTTCAGAATAAGGAATATCAAAGAATAGAAAGAAAAAAAAAATCAAATGTTTTGTAAGGATCTGAAAATATATAAGCTGCAATATTTAGGTCATGTGCTCATATTTTTGGGAGTTAGGGGGAACAGAAAATAGATGACAAAGACATTAAGGACTGGTTGGGGAGAGAACACTGGTGGAAACATGGTCATATCTGGGGTCCCTAAGATGCTCATTTATGAGGATGGCTGTAATTCATTCAGTCATTCATTCATTCAACATCATGTTGTCCAATTTTCCAATTAATTAATACAAGCAGTGTTAATTAATTATTCATTTGTTTATCATTTCAGTTTTGTTTACTACTAACAAAAAATGTTTCCTTACATTTACAATGTATGACCTGTTCAGTGAACCTCTGTTTTCTCATTTTCTATTTGACATTGTGAGAGAAAGAGAGAGAGAGAGAGAGAGAAATGCCATATAACTGTATAGAAATTCTTTAAAACCCTTGCGGGTGTGAATGACAAATGGGGGTGGAGGTGGGGCAGGGCAGGCACATAGGAAGCAGATTGATAATTCCAAATGCAACTAGCACAGCACAAATTTCCAAGAACCATCAGGAGATTTGTTACCCAATATGTTTCAAATAATGTGAGTGTGTGTGGTTTAAAAAATGTAGAGAAGACAATGAAAGCACGTAGAAGTTTAGAATCATTATTATTATTATTATCATTATCAGCAGAAGAAGAAGCATTGTGAATCATTGACTACAACATATAAAAGTAATAACTCTGAAATAACCAATGTTCACAAGTTTAAATGATATATTGAGTGTTGACATTGACAAAACAGATGTCTAAAAACCCAGGTTCACTAGAATCTGTCATGACAAAATGTAAATATGTAAAAAAAATAACAAAGCCGACTGGTTATGAATATGCAGCGAAAGCTGTTGGGGGTGGGGGGAGGGGTGGAATGAATAATAAATTGTTAAAAAAAATTTCCATCCTTTGTTTCATTTTTTTTCTCTTTTATTTATTTTTTTTTTTTTAAATACATTTTTCTGTCTCTTCTATAAAAGATATGGTTCAAATGAAACCCCAATAGAATGTGAAATGAATCCATATTTCAACATTGAAACAAAATATATTATATATCTGACCAGAACTGTTTAAAAGATGGTTGCATGAAAGAAGCAAAGAACCCTTAAAAATACAAAAGACATTACCATTCCTCTTTTAAAATTGCTTTCTTGTCATTTATCTATCTATACATATACGTTTATAAATTTGTTTTGCAAGAATCTTGATGTGAATTTGTGTGCTGAGACAGATGCTGTATTTGGGGATAGTCATGTTGCCAGTTTAGCCAATGAAAACACACACGCACTATATATTTGGTGTTAATTTGCTTCAGCTTTATTTTATATTAATTGTATTCCGGCCAGAGTTCTTTTGTCACACTTCTGTGATCTGCCATTTTTGTATTCCTGTTGTATGTGTCTTTATACAACAGGAATATGAAATGGCAGATTGTTAGTAAGGAAAGACACAAAAAAAAAAAGAAGAAGAAGAAAGCAAAGGACCACTGATGAGGTCACAGAAGTGCAACGAAAGAACTCTGGTTGAAATACAATTAATATAAAATAAAGCTGAAGCAAGTGAACACCAAATATATAGTGCATGTGTGTCTCTCTGTCTGTTTGTTCCACACACACACACACACACACACTGCTTGACAACCAGTAGTGTTTTACATCGGCATGGGTTGGATGGTTTGATTGAGGACTGGTGAGCCAGAGGCTGCACCAGGCTCAATCTGATCTGGCAAAGCTTCTACAGCTGGATGCCCTTCCTAACGCCAATCACTCCGAGAGTGTAGTGGGTGCTTCCGACTGTAGTGGGTGCTCCGACAGTGTAGTGTCAAAAAAATAAGTACCAGCTTAGTACTGGGATCAATGTAATCAACTTACTCCCCCACCCCAAAAATTGGTGGCCTTGCAGCAAAAATCGAAGTCAATATAGTTTACAATTCTTACATTATGATACACACACACACTCTCATATGCACACATTCATTTGCGCAAGTGCACACAATATTTTGGACAAATATGTAAGTCACTGACAGTTCCAATTCCAAACCAAGACTCTAAGAAAGGCAGGTAACTCACAGCTTCCCCTTGCTACCACTACTCCTCTTAACCTGAAGCTCCAAGTGCTCTGTAAGCAAACAACTCCCCCACCCCACCCCCATCCTCTTTCACATACTTCTATATTCACTACAAGCAAACATCATTGAATTGGTCGAATTCATTCCCTCAACAGCCACCACCTAATAAGAATGTGATCTGATATATTTGATATGAATCTGAAGAACCACACAATTCTCAACAAAGACAATTTATCGTTGCTCTAAATTCTACCAAAAATGTGTGTATGCACATACATACATACATACATACATACATCTGTATAGTTATTTGTTTGTTTCAAATATGAGGTCTTTTGGTGTACATGAAAAGAGGCTTATCCATAAATATCCTCCTCCTCAGTGGATTTATCATCCAATAAACATACATTATTCTAAATTACTCATTCTCTGAGAAATATCTGAAAGCTACAAAGAAAAAACACTGAAGCTATAGAGAGAGAGGGGGGGGGGACTGAGTCATGGCTGTGTAGTAAGAAGCTTGTTTCCCAACCACATGGTATGGGGTTCAGTGCCACTGTGTAGCACCTTGGGCAAGTGTCTTCCATTATAGCTTCAGGCCAACTGAAGCCTTGTGGAGTGGATTTGGTAAATAAATAAATATATCCCAGTGCAGTGACTTGTCCATGGGCCTATGATGTGGCTAAGACAGGCCTGTATGTGAGCATAAGAAAGCAAACATTAAAATGGCAATAGTGAGAACAATGAAGACAACGAAATACATTGATTCATACACCAAATTAATTCAATGACTTCTGATAAATAACTATAAATCTATTATTATAGTATAGACTTTCTTTATATTAACAACCTTAATAACAGGAAAAACTTACAATTTAAAAAGATATATTCTTTTAAACGGTATTTAAAAACTGTTTCCTTCTTACTTTTCTTTTAAAACTAGCATTAACAACAATATATAATATAGAAACAGAGACTTATTAGCGAATCTGTAAATAAACTAATTGATAGACATACAAAAGTATTTAAAAGATCAAGGAAAAAAATACAACAACAATAACAACAATAATAATAAGCAATAAATCTAATACAACTTCTCACAACATCATTTTCTGGCTTAATCAAATAATCTTCTAATATGAAACTGATGATTCTATTTAAGATTCATTAATCAAATGATAAATGTTGATACTTAAATGATAAATTAGCTTTAGGACTTAGCTGAAGTTAATAATAATAATAATAATAATAATAATAATAATAATAATAATAACAACAACAATAATAATAGTAGTTTCAAATGTTGCCACAAGGGGCAGCAATTTTAGAGGAGAGGTTAGGTCGATTACATCAACACCAATGTTCAACTGGTACTTACTTTATCAACCTTAAATGGAAGAAAGGTAATGTCAACCTCGGTAGAATTTGAACTCAACGTAGTGATGGGCAAAATACCAGTAAGCATTTTGTCCCGCACACTAACAATTCTGCCAGCTCACCGCCTTAACAATAATAATAAGAATAATCCTTTCTATTGGAGGCTTTGAAACCGCAACCTGTTCACTGACAAAATTTTGTGCTGCATCTCTCTCTATACACACACATATATATTCGGAGTGATTTGGAAATTCCTAAGAATTTTTCTCGAAGAGTTAAAATTGAGCAAAGAACCTTTTTAGAAAGTTGAAAGGCACTAACCTTTGGGAAGAGATTTCACAAAATATGTGTGGCTTTTGCTTTCATAGATGTGCAAATGCTTTCAGTTCTTAACATTTTGACTATTTCCGGTTTAGCTTCGGACTCAGAAATCTCATGGAATATTCTTCTTTTGCCTCCCGGAGAAGGTTTTTCTCTTCCCTCTTCATAAGAAGTCGAAAGGTTAGTGCCTTTTGACTTTCTAAAAAGGTTCTTTTCTCAAGCTTAACTCTTTGAAAAAAATTTTCTTTCCCAATATATATATATATATATATATACACACACACACACACACACACAATGTGTATACACACATATATATATATATATATATATATATATATATATGGGGGGGAGGGGACCAAGTTCAAAGAAACTACAGTAAAGAACTCAAAGATAAGCCTGAGAGTGAATAAACAATTTTTGTGTGTGTTTAT
>NC_068986.1:34500703-34502642 GCF_001194135.2 Octopus bimaculoides | reverse complement strand
AAGAAGAAAAAAAACAGAAAAATAATTTTTTTTTTCTTTTTATAAAATCAAAACAAAAAGGTAATATATATAAAAATCAGAAAAACAGAGGGGGAAAAAATGGTAATATACAAATACACACACAGAGGCTATAAAACAAAAAGTGAAATGTAGACAGAGACAAAAACTGTTTATACAGAGAAACATGTTTACATATGCCAATGACTTTCTTCAAGGGGATTTTAAAGCAATTATGGGTATAATTCTAAATGTTAGAAAACTCAAGATGTCATAATAGAGTATATAAACTTTTGCAACAGAGCAAATAAAACAATGTTATGATTTAGGTGTATTTAGGAATGGTTCGTTTTTAGTCATTATAACAAGTATAATTATTATCTTTTGTGAGCGTGAATGTATTTTTGCTTTACGTTCGTTCGTTCTTTTTTTTTTTTTTTTTTTTTTTTTTTTTTTTTTTTTTTTTTGATTTTCTGTTTTGTTTCTTTTTTAATCTTCCTTTCTTCCAAACATTGCTGTAGAAGCATACTCAAGTAAAATAAATAAAAGTGCAAAAGAAACACTGTGAATGAATGTGTGTGCGTGTTTATATATTGTATGTATATTTGTGTACATACACACACACAATTCACAGATAAACTCAAGATTTATAATTACATAATTACTTATAAACACACACACACAATATATATTCATTTATTCACAATGTATGTATGTGTGTGCATATGTATCTATATTCACATATATCTATATACATATATAATCACATATATTTATATACATATATATATAAATCATATCTATATACATATATGCACACACATATATACATGTCTATATGCATACATATATACATGCATGTGTGTGTATGTATGTATGTATGTATGTATGTATGTATGTGTATATATATATATATATATATATATATATATATACTCACACACCTAACTGCAGTAAATATACATATTCTAATCACATAAATAAATTAAACCAAAGGAGAGAGTGGGAGGAAGAGGGAAATAAAATACAAAATGAAAAAAAAAAAAGAATTCCAATAAATAAACAAACACAATCCTTCTAATATAGGAAAATTATTTTAAGAGTTGGTGCTAATGTTTCTCTGCTATTTGCTGATAGATGTTAATTTTATAAAGTTTTTCACAGAAGTTAATAAAATAAAAACCCCTGGAGCAGTAAACAGATCAACAAATTAATTAAGATAATGCTGTTGTGTAGGTAAATTAAGGAAATCAGTTCTGATAAATTTCCCAAGTCAATTCATTTTCAAATCTATATGGTAACCCCCCACCATACGGCACCACGCAGCAGCTGTGGTTGGTATCAACAAACAACCCCTTTCGTTTATAAATCATTATCAGTGTTGTTTCAACGCCTGCTTTTCCTTGATTGCGCATGTGCTGGACAGACGGGGTCTACCAAGGCAAATATCCAACAGCCAGATTGCCATTCATGTTGCTGATTTTTAGCTGTTTCCAGTTAAGGGTTAGCAACACATTCAATGTCATGACAAGGACACACAAACATACACACACATATGCATACATATAGAAATCTGTACATGCATACACACACACAGACACACATACACAAATACCCTGTTGATGTTGAAATTCCAATGAAAGAGCCTCGGATCTAGGTTAGAGACCAGCTTTTTCTCTATTGACAAGAAATCTTGAAATAAAATTGAATAAACTCACAGAAACACACGCACACACACACAATGGCGTTCCTTCATTTCCCATCTACCAAATCTACTCACAAGGCTTTGGTCGGCCTGGAGGCTACAGCAGAAGACACTTGTGCCATGTGCTATGCAGGTAGAGGAATTATGTGGTTGGGAAGTAAATTTCTTCATCACACAACCCTACCTATGCCTTTCTCTCTTTCTTTTATATATATATATATATATATATATATATAT
>NC_068986.1:34496649-34498335 GCF_001194135.2 Octopus bimaculoides | reverse complement strand
TTGGCTTGTTTATGTCTGTATAACTTAGCAGTTCAGCAAAACAGATCAACAGAATTAAGTGCAGGTTTAAAAAAATAAGTATTGGGCTCAATTTGATCAGCTAAACCCTTGAAGGTTGTGCCCCAGCACAGCTGCAATCCAATGAATGAAACAAATAAAAGTTAAAAGAATTATGTGTGTGGGTAAGGATCGTTATCACGCCATACCCTCCAAATTCTTAATTAGTTTGAAAATTAATTGAATACATGGTAACGAAAGGGCTAAAGGAATAAAAGCAAAAAAAAAAAAAAGAAAGAAAGAAAGAAAACACATACACACAAGAAACAATTATAAACCTTAAATTACTTCGGTAATCAACTGCCAAATGACCTGAATCATATTAGCAAATAGCTCGCTGCATATGAAGCTTTCTTGCCATCAACCACAATTAAGTGGACTAACAGCTGGGTAACTCTGGTATTAATTTGGTACCAGCTAGAAATGTGTATGGCATAATTTATAACCTAATATCAAGAAGCACTTAGTCACCTATAGAACTTTTAGTAAAATTAATAATAATAGTCTTCCTTATTGACAACTAAGGTCTAATGTAAGTTAAAGGGAGGAAGGAATGGCAAATCCAAACAAAAAAAAAAAAAAAGAGGGAAGAAAAAAAAAACCAGAAAATTTATTGCCAAAGCCATATTAGTAAATTTATTTTATTTTTTTATTTTTAAAGTTTCAAGTAGACTAGAGAGAAACAACTAATAGACATGTTATATTTAGTGACTTAATTGAATCGTAAAAGACACACTTAGAATGGAAAATACACTTTGGAGCACTTATGTTGCATTTCTCAGTAGCTGTGTTGTGAATAAAAACTGGAGAAAAGTACGGCAGAGTCATATTATAAATTAGGACTATATTTCCAGTAGATAAAATGAATTGATTCCACATAGTGAATGGCTGCGAAGGGAAACCAGAACACTGAATTGCACATACACAAATTCACAGCAAAGTGCTTCACTTGCCTCGATTTATTTCCATTTTCAATGTACATGTAAATTGATATTGATGCATATATGTAAATATATATGGTTGCATGCTTTAAGAAGTTCATTCCACAACCATACGGTTCTGGGTTCATACCCAATGCTTGGCACCATGGCCAAGTGTTTTCTTGGATTGATCATTGTCTAATTGGTATTCTGCTGTGACCATAGTGGTAGTATATTAAAGGTAGATTGGAAAAAAAAAATGTGTAGCAGTTTCAGCCCTTCACATTCTGAATTCAATTCCTGCCAAGGTCAACTTTGCCTTTCAGCACCCTAGGTTGGGAAAAAATAAAGCACAAGTCAAGTAATGGAGTTCATGGTATCAATTAGCACCCACCTGCTAAAAAAATTACTGGCCTTGTAGACCTAAATTAGAAACCATTAACAAGACAAGCTAGGGAATCGTTAGAGCATCGGATTTGCCTTTTAGCAGTTGAAATATGTCAGAAACATATTTTAATTAATCTAAACTTTGCATATATATGTATACTCTTTTACTTGTTTCAGTCATGTGACTGCGGCCATGCTGGAGCACTGTCTTTAGTCGAGCAAATCGACCCCAGGACTTATCCTTTGTAAGCCTAGTACTTATTCTATCGGTCTCTTTTGCCGAACCGCTAAGTTACAGGGACGTAAATACACCAACATCAGT
>NC_068986.1:34492605-34496296 GCF_001194135.2 Octopus bimaculoides | reverse complement strand
ATCATCATCATCATCATCATTTAACACTCGTTGTCCATGCTGGTGTGGGCCGGATGATTTGACTGAAAACTGGTAAGCTGGAGAGCTGCACCAGGTTCCAGTCTGATTTGGCATGGTTTCTACAACTGGATGGTCTTCCTAATGCCAATATGAATACAAATACACACACACACACACAGAAAGTACTCAATACACAAACAAGAGTATTCACAGCCATCCACTTTCCTGATTAACAGCAACAAAAACTAAGGGATTTCACATACCAACCAAGCTCAAACAGATTCCATTCACAGAAAGCAAAAGTTGGTTGATGTTAGCATTAAGTCTTAGTTTTCTAACTTCAAGGAAACTAATGCTGACAATTTTGACATGATTGAGCCCTGTCTCCCTGTTTCCCTGCCATCCTCAGAACCGACCAATAACCTTAGATAATTAATGCGTTATGCTACCGTAGGACTTCTGGGAAATGAGATAGCAACCAAACAAGTCACTGAAAGAAATAGACCATTTTTGTCTCCTTTTCTTTCTTTTTTTTCTTCCTTTTCTTCTTTTTCTTTTTCGTCCTCCCCTGCTTCCATCTTTCTTAATTGGAAAGCTAATGACTCTTCAGTTCAGAATTACACACACACACACACATGCACGCAGGCAACACTAAAACCAATCAATCACCGCCAACGTTATCACAATCAAATCTATCATCGTTGTCATCAACCTCATCAGCATCTTCGTCGTAGTCGTCATCATCATCTTATCCATTATGACTATTATCAACACATCATCAACTTCCAGCAACACCAGCACCATGACCAACACACCTATACTACACAACTTCTACTACTGTCACTACAATCATCACCTCCTACACCACTCCTGCCATTACCACCACCGTTGCTGCTACTGCTACTACTACTACAATGCCATGACCATCACCAAAGTTACTCTCAGCAACTATTACCAACACCACAATGACTGAGAGGGGGAGAGAGAGAGAGAGAGAGAGAGAGAGAGAGAGAGAGAGAGAAAGTGGTGTGTGTGAGTGTGCACATTTGAGTAATGTCTATGGTGTACAAGTGTCTTTGACAAAGTTGCCCTCATCTTTAATCATTTCAACAACAAGCAAAAACATTTACAGACCCCCCCCCCACGTCTTGCGTTTTATGTTACTAATACCAGGAACACTAAAGTAGTCCTCCATCCTGAATACAACCATTATGTTATTGGACCTACTACCAACAAATCCAGGTGGTGAAATGACCGCAACCCATGCAGCAGCTACTAAAATGAGTAGAATGTCAAACAAGCAAACAAGTAGCTTGTTTGTGTCAATGGCAATTGCATCATTGACATAAATAGCTGATGATTCGATGTAACAGCCTGCTCAGGAAATTATTGAGCAAATGGCTGAGCACTCTATATACAGGCATTGTTGTTGTTGTTGGCACTCCGTCGCTTACGACGTCGAGGGTTCAGGTTGATCCGATCAACGGAACCGCCAGCTCGTGAAATTAACGTGCAAGTGGCTGAGCACTCCACAGACATGTGTGTCCTTAACGTAGTTCTCGGGGATATTCAGCGTGACACAGTGTGACAAAGCTGGCCCTTTGAATTACAGGTACAAGAGAAACAGGAAGAAAGAGTGAGAGAAATTTGTGGTGAAAGACTAGCGCAGGGTTCGCCACCATCCCCTGCCGGAGCCTCGTGGAGCTTTTAGGTGTTTTCGCTCAATAAACACTCACAACGCCCGGTCTGGGAATCGAAACCGCGAGTCCGCTGCCCTAACCACTGCATACCTATAACCCATGAGCATTTCCGAATGCCAAAGGATTAACATAGTTCTCAGGGAGATTCAGCGTGACACAGAATGTGACAAGCCTGGCCCTTTGAATTACAGGTACAGGCTCAAGGCTATAGTAGAAGACACTCGTCCAAAGTGCCATGCAGTGGGACTGAACTCGGAACCATGTGGTTGGGAAGCAAACTTCTTACTACACAGCCACGTCAGCACCTACAGAATAATAAAACGGGGGAGAGTAAAAAAAAAAAAATTTTTAATCCCCCGCATTCACGCAATACTTATTTTTCAGGCATTTTCTAGTCAATACAAAAATACCTATATTGAGAGCAGAATAAAACTCCTCACCACCACCACCACTAAAAAAAGGTACATTATTCAAAAGAAGAGTTTTGCTTTCTTTTCTTTTTCCCCCTCTTTACGTGTTCTTCTTATTATAGCTGTCAACATTTCATTTTCGTACATCAGATTTGCATAATGTTGTTTAATGGGCTCAGCACATTCAGTTTATAAGTGAGTAGAAAGAGCTTGGATGGATGGCAACTTTAAGTTCATTCACGACACGGCTATTAACAAATCGTAAGAATATATTTTAAAAAAAAAAAGCCTATCCTCTATAAACACCGTTGTATAAAAGTTAACACCCACACACTCATATTCACCACCGACGCATTAAAAAAAAAAAAACAGACAAGAAAAAGGTACTAATTTAATGTGCACTCATATCACAAGAAATAATAATATCTGCCTATCCATAAATATGTAAAGGTTTACATGGTGTGTGTGTATGTGTGTATGCGCGCGAGTGTCTCGTAAAGAGGGTTTGAATATTTAAATTTTGTGTATGTGTGTGTGTATGTATGTATGTATGAGAGAGAGAGGGGGGGGGTATTTTGCAATCCAGAAAAATAAATTCTAGAGGAATAGAAATGAATCTTAAACACGAATATTAATGCCATAGGGCGACCCATTTAAAATTATCGTATTTAGTATTATTATTATTATTATTATTATTATTATTATTGAGTGAGAGAGCAGTGCATGCCATCAAAGTGACACTGGGGTAAAATATACGAAGCCCATTATACCCATCATGACTACCCGTCTGATAAGGGTACACCAGGCACATGCACCACAACCATATGTACGCGACATGCGTTACTTAATTTATTAAAACTAACCAACACCTAGAGAGCAAACTATTTTCAACTTGCGAGGAACTTGTGCGCCTGTGGATGTATTCGTGAAAGAGAAAGTTTGTCGATGATGATGATGGCTATGATCTCAAACTTATGTTACATATGTTATAATATGTTATAAGAAGTAAGTAAAATAATTCAAACCACATGGCTTTCATTACACTGTTGAGAAAAGTATACTTTCTTTTCTTTATTAACGAAATATTGATATATACAGAGGAGGAGACAAGAAAGAAAGAGAGAATAAATAGAAGGTGGTGGTGGTGGTGTTGTTGGTGAAGAAGAAAACGAAAATCCAAAACACATTACTAAACGTCTTCCAGTTCCGATTGAAATATCAAGAGTGCCGCGAAAGGTTTCACAAGTACGATTATCAACTTCAAACCATTTCACATTTGTGTTGGATACTAACTAACTAATGGCACCAATGAACAAACAAGCGCTAATTACAGCGCAAGTCTCTTTTAATTAGACTATGCTTTAAATACCAATACATCTTTTTCTTTTTTTTTGCTATGCTTGAAGTTTCACTTGAATGGTGAAATAAAAATTAAAAAAAATGAAAAAGTTTGTATGTTTATATATAATTTAATCTATCTGTTTACTGAACAGCTAAGTTAAAGCGGTACATGCCATTTGATGTGAGACGAACAGACGAAGCAAAATGGCTAGAGGAAAGTGTTTCAGCTGTTTTATATAT
>NC_068986.1:34490894-34492181 GCF_001194135.2 Octopus bimaculoides | reverse complement strand
GGGGGGGGGAAAGCATTCACGTTTGCTGTACAAGATACAAATTGAACAATAAGTGATACAAGTACATCGCTTATTTGATGTGTGTGTATGTGTGGTTAAAATACAAGCAATGTCCTCTTAATACACACACACACATACTTGCATGTACACACACGCACACGTTTATACATCACACACACACACCCCATTATATATTTTTCCGTTTGTTCTACAGACAGACAAATCAAATTTGTAGATTTTGCAAAACTCCCCGCGAAGACGTGTTACTTCGCATCAAACACAAATTAAATATATAACGCATTCACAATTACCTTACTTTTTACAGAACTCAGCAAAAACTGGTGCAGAAATAAATATCAAACGTTCTAATTGGACGCAGAAATTGGTGCGAATTCCATCAAAAGTGTACAGGCGCTTCGAGTGAACGAAGAACGACTGTGCATATAATATCATTGCCATCAATTTAGCTTTCTATAAAACTTTAAGGAGGAGACAGGCAAGGAAAAAGAAAGAAATGCTGCCGAGATCGTTAAAAAATACTTTGAAAAAGTTTAAATGATATTTTTGATTTACTAAAATAACTTGCATTGCTTAGTTTGATTTACTGAGTCTGAAATCTGCTCAGCAGCGTTAGTTGTTAATATGTTTGTAGGGAGATCAATGTGTGTGTGTGTAGATATGTTTGTATGTTAATCTATAGTGAGCATCAACCACCACTAGTTGCGGCTGATTATACTATAATTAACCATGTTGTCGTTGGCACTCCGTCGCTTACGACGTCGAGGGTTCCAGTTGATCCGATCAACGGAACAGCCTGCTCGTGAAATTAACGTGCAAGTGGCTGAGCACTCCACAGACACGTGTACCCTTAATGTAAGTTCTCGGGAATATTCAAGCGTGACACAGTGTGACAAGGCTGACCCTTTGAATTACAGGCACAACAGAAACAGGAAGTAAGAGTGAGAGAAAGTTGTGGTGGAAGAGTACAGCAGGGTTCGCCACCATCCCCTGCTGGAGCCTCGTGGAACTTTTAGGTGTTTTCGCTCAATAAACACTCACAACGCCCGGTCTGGGAATCGAAACCGCGAGTCCGCTGCCCTAACCACTGGGCCATTGCGCTTCCTCATAATTAATCATATACGGGAGACATTACCCATATCTATGCGTTGCTCACACAAGGGCTCATAAAAGAGCCTCTGCGTAGCCACTCAGGCTGTTAGAAATAGCTGCCAAAATCTCCAGCAAACCAGACCGCACCGGGGGGGGGGGTGCAGAGCTATGGAATAA
>NC_068986.1:34480759-34490884 GCF_001194135.2 Octopus bimaculoides | reverse complement strand
GGGGGGGGGGGGGGTGCAGAGCTATGGAATAATGTAGACGAGAGCACACTATACTCGAAAGTAAAATGGGATGGTCATATCATGACTTTTTATTAATATTCACCTTTATTAACCTATATAAATAAGGCTTGCGAGATCAAAGCCGAGCTGAGATTAAACAACTGCTGCTGCTCACACAAACAGCTTCACTATCAACGAGCAAGCTTCTATATGGTCGGTCTCTCTGGTAGAAATAGCAGCCAAGTTTCCCTGAAATCGCACCGTCTTAAAACATTTCGCATTAAAAAATATAATCAGCATTATAAAAGGCGGATTGGCTACGACTGGCATCCTTTTGATCTAGAGGTCTGTTCACTTAAAACGATTTGGAAGTAAACGAAAACTACATGGTCGCTCGACCTGCTAAAAACAGCAACCAAATCTACCTCAAATCGCACCCTGCTGTCTTGAGAAGAGAAAGCAGATTAATACAATATGTACATGGTCGGTAACCTACTTCAAATAAGACGGGGATGGTCAATACTTGAATCTCTTTGATCTCGAATAGACCCGCTCAATCAAAGTCGAACTGGGACTAAAGAAGAACAACAAACAACAATCCTTAACAACACATCTATCACATGAGAGCACTTGTTGAACCAGCCATGAACCCGAAAAAGGAAGTGGAAATAGGGACCACCACAATAAAACCTTTCATAAACGACCCATCCTTCAAAGACATGAAAAACTTACGAACTGGTAAATAAAATAAATAACTGAATTTTTTTTTCTTCCCCGTTCCTTTGCCCCCTTTTATCAGAGAAAGAGGAAAAGGGTGCCTTGAAATATTAGTCCCTCGTTTTTCATGGCCCACCAACATACTTTTTTAGTCGTTCCCCCTCCTCTCTATTCTCAGCCATTGGACCGCGGCCATACTGGGGCATCTTCCTCGAAGGTTTAACCCTGATATTAACACCACCGACCTCAGTACTTAGTGGAGTATATGTCTGAGCAAACATCGAACCCATCAACTTCAGACTATTTCAGAAAAAAATTCTGTCATTCTAGCAACTCTTAGTTTCCGGAGGTTGGGGTAAAAATGTAAACTAGTTTCCATTTAAAAACATTAGTTAAATAATCTTTCTCTTACACATTGAGAATTGACTGTCATTAATCATCATTAATATTATTACGCTTGCTTTTACACTCGTTATTGACTACTGAGGCAAACCAAGCAGAATCTGAATCGTTGTTTGTTGGCCAATGTTACGTTTTCAATGGCCACTATATCGTGTTGTCTGGTTGTGTGAAATTAATGATTTTTTTTTTTTTTTTCGTCTTTGTTTCGTTTCTGTGTCCGTTTCAAACAATGGAAATAGTACTTGTGTATGTTATATCTCAGAGTTTCTTTTTCGTCTGTTGTCTCTATGAGCTTCAAGTGATGCACATACTAACGACCTTGTTTCAGTTGTGGGATGCTCAAATTCCTTTATTTTGTGCAATATTCGTTTTAGATGTACAGTTTTGGAAAACTGGTGATGTTGTCATCTTTATTTTCCAGTGATTAGCAATTTCCTGAGTGTTTTTTGCGTTTCTTGACAACGTTTTGAAGTTAACAATACGAACACAATACTGCTCGTTGGTACATCACATCTCTGTCGGTAGTTGTTTAGTCCTGCTCTATCAATGTATAGACATCGTAGATAATACAGTAACGCCACTACTTCTGATAGTTCTCACAATCGCTTATTCACTCCAGAGTACAGCTATATTAAAAATGTTAATACACACACATACTAAAACGCTTACGCTATTCAACCGTTGTATGACAAGTCCTTGCTATATTAGTTTGAAGGAAATTTGAAACTTTTTTTAAGATAACATGGAAGAGTGTCTCGGTCATTGGATACCAATATGTCATGGACTTCAACATACGACTTCTTGAAAGATACGAGTGTCAGAAATCTAAAGAATAAGGGAGTACACAAATAACTATTACCACTTTGTTTCACTAAATATTTTAGTTTGGAATTTCCTAATTGTAATCAAAGTGAAAACGTAAAATGTATTTTATGACACCCCAACTCAGGAATAGCCATCCTAACTTTTAACGTATTCAACTAAATTATTATTCATACACTTTTAGTCTTCTTCATGTGGAGGCGCAATGGCCCAGTGGTTAGGGCAGCGGACTCGCGATCATAGGATCGCGGTTTTGCAGACCGGGCGTTGTCAGTGTTTATTGAGCGAAAACACCTAAAGCTCCACGAGGCTCTGGCAGGGGATGGTGGCGAACCCTGCTGTACTCTTTCACCACAAATTTTCTCTCACTCTTTCTTCCTGTTTCTGTTATACCTGTAATTCAAAGGGTCAGCCTTGTCACGCTGAATATCCCCGAGAACTACGTTATGGGTCCACGTGTCTGTGGAGTGCTCAGCTACTTGCACGTTAATTTCACGAGCAGGCTGTTCCGTTGATCGGATCAACTGGAACCCTCGATGTCGTAAGCGACGGAGTGCCAACGAAAAAAGTCTTCTTCATATTCAGTTTTCATAGTTATCTTTTCTATTTCAACCTAACAGGAGCTGAAAGAGCAATGCAGACACGTTGCGAAGTAATCGAGGTGGGATTCCGAGGTTTTACGGGGCGTTCATTCTGCAAAACTCTGCCTGGGCTTGAAATTACTGACGCAACCAAGAGAAAGGTTATAAATTCCATCACCAAAGCTGTAGAGGTCACTAGGTGGATTTGGATAAAGAGTACAAACAACTGTTTGCTGCTACTGGAATGCAAACTGGGATATGATCGACCCTGCCTGAGTCATCGAGGGCGGTGGGGGAGAAATCTGATGTTCAAAGACCCGAAATCCCAGAAATATCATTGATGGATGCATTCCAGAGTATTGGTTGAGATGTATCTTAAACAAAAAACAACATCCATTTGTATCATTCGCAGTAATCTTTCACTGAACACTTTTATTTTTTTAATTCTTTATACTGACCAAACCATCGATTCATCTCGTTACGAGGACCATCACATGGCATTCGGAACGTTACAAAACCTAACAAACACTGAGAGAGGGGAGTGGGGTTGCGCTTTGCTGTGGCAACGCGAAGAAGAAGAAAAAAGAGAGAGAATAGAAATATAAATAAAGAATTTAACTCTCGAAAATTCATAGATATTCCTGTACACTATAAGCTCTCTTGTTTGCTTAATGGATTTTAAAATAAATAAATCAAAGATACGAGATATTTTTATGCGTGTTTATGTTAAGACAAGAAATATTGATAAGTTACTAACTAAAATAAAGAGCTTGCTGCCCCACCAAAAAGCCAGTTGTAGTTAATAATACATATTTCTGGAGCGTTTGATTTCTCAGAGTTAGAAAAATGACATTAGAAAGTAGTTTCCGTTGCTAATGATAGATATTGAACAACCATTTCCCAGATCCTAGCAGTGGACATTGCACCATTACTCGTTGGGAACATTAAGTACAACAATAGAAGGATGATCAGTAAACATCAGTAATACTACTACTACTACTACTAGGAGTAGTAGTTGTAGTAATAGTAGTAGTAGTTGTAGTAATAGTTATTTCTCTCGGTTCAATGATGAGAGAGGGGAAGAAAGGTGGTAAGGAAAGAAAAGAATGGAATGAGGTTGTAGTAAAAAAAAAAAAGAAGGAAAAACGAAAAGAAAAGAAGAGAAATAGAAAAATTCTCTTAACACAAGCCGGTTCAACATTATCGCATCCCTTAAACTACACAAGTGTCTACCATTTATTATTTTATTGATATTGCTATTATCTCTGGAACACTGACATTATCGTGTCGATACTGCAGAATTACATATTGCAAACAATAAAGAGAAGAGGAAGAATGACAAAAGAGTGAGGAGGCAGCAGGTTTATGTATGTGTATAAAAAGAAAGGAAGGAAGGAAGGGGGAAAAGAGAGGTGGGTGGGAGGAGAGGTAGAGAAACAAAGAGATTATCGATATTGGTCCCCCGTTTAGAATATAGTTACTGCATCTTTTTTTGGTCAAGATGGAAGGCCCCACTTTAAGCATACAGATTCCCATTTCATAACAATACAAAGAAAATAATACACACACGTTACATCAAAGAATTTTGTGTTTGGAAGGAGGTATATAAATGGAATTCTGGAATGTTCAGGCTTTTCATAAAGCCTATACATTTATCAAAGGTTGATTTGACATAAATTCTAAAATATAGAACATCACACATATTTTAAACATTGTTGATTACGTTAATTGGCAAGCATAGATAGACACATACATGTGAGAGTATGCGGTTTACATGGACGAATCCTGATTGACCAGAACATGTTTATCATATATGATAGCTAGACAAAAGCACTGGTGTATGGTAAAATGTCGCCTTTTATTTTCTAATGTCCAAAAATAACAATTCAAGGAGAAAAATCTATGTCGAAAAGGAACTACCAAAGTAACTGAAATAAACACAAACTACTTCTTTGATGTTTGGTTATACACATTCAAACAAGTAATACACGGTTCCGGGTTCAGTCCCACTGCGTGGCATCTTGGGCAAGTGTCTAACTATAGCCTTGCGCCGACCAGAAAGAGTGGATTCGGTAGACGGAAACTGAAAGAAGCACGTCGTGTGTGTGTGTTTGCTAGTATGTATACGTTCCTGTAACCTAGCGGTTCGACAAAAGAGACCGAAAGAATAAGTACCAGACTTGACACGTGTACCCTTAACGTAGTTCTCGGGGGAGATTCAGCGTGACACAGAGTGTGACAAGGCTGGCTCTTTGAATTACGGGCACAACAGAAACAGGAAGATCGAGTGAGAGGAAGTTGTGGTGAAAGAATACAGCGGGGTTCGCCACCATCCCCTGCCGGAACCTCGTGGAGCTTTAAGTGTTTTCGCTCAATAAACACTCACAACGCCCGGCCTGGGAATCGAAACCGCGATCCTACGACCATGAGTCCGCTGCCCTAACCACTGGGCCATTGCGCCTCCACGCCCCATACATAACGCCTGCTTATATAATAAAGAATGTATGGTCAGTGCTGCCGCAACTGATGATGATGATGATGATGATGACAAACAATGTGATTTTGCAGGATTATAATTTTTTTTAAAAACTGTTTGAAATATTTATTTAGTAATTTCTAAGTTTCCTACTTCAGTTTTATATGGAATAAATAAAGCTCTCGAATACTGCCTCATACACTGGTATTTATAATTTTCGTTTTAATATTTATAGCCTCAAACTGCTATTGAATTACTCAATTAGAGATATAAATTCATCAGGATATACAATAAAAAAAAACTGTGATGAGTGTGGCTTTGGCGGAATGTAAGTCGATAAAGTATGAAGGCAACGCATTAAACAGCAGGTGTGAACTATTCTCAAGAGCTAAGGGGACATATTTACTTAGTAAGACATGTTTTGATGTATATCGGTGTCATTAATGTAATTCACTGGGTATTTTTCACTCTATTAATTCATTCAAGAGACCATTTGGAATTCTGTTACTAATATGCTGACATCCGCGAAAAGTAGACACCCAAAAATGTAACCTAAAAATTTGGTCTTTAAAAAAAACAGAATTCAATTTTCGCACAGTGCATCTTTTAGCGACAGAAGATGGCTGAAAGGCTAAACCCGATCTTGGAGGAAAATAATAAATCGTATCTTTCTGTTCTCAAAATTCTGTAGATACAAACGCAAACGTGTATTAATGAAACACCACTACACGAGACTTCTATAGAAATTAAAGATATCAGTTTAATGCAGAATAGAAAATATTAAAACTGAGTTACTGAGCAAGCTCACTTCTTGCCCAAAATCTTTAAGCGTTGAATCAACATTATTCTCTCAGAAAAAGAAGAAGAAAAAAAGGAGAGTGTGTGATTACTATTTTATCAACAGAGTGCGCGTCAATCTTCAGATCTTCCAATTTGATGTCGGCGCCTCTCAAGGAAAAAAAAAAGACTAAAACAACAGCCTAAGATTCTCTCTCATGTGAGTTAAATAAAAGAAAATAAAAGCAAATAATATTTCACCATCGCAGATGTGTGGTCACAAGCCTAAGGTTAAATATTGGCAAATTTTGCACAAAGAAAAATTGAAGGTATTTTAGATACATCTTCCATTTTATTGAAGGTGTAATAAATTAAATATATATATATATATATATATATATATATATATAAAGTGTGAAAATGGGAGGTGGAAGAAGAAATTAAAGCAATGCGTTTTAGCTACGTGTGCATACACGAACAGACTGCATGCCAATAATACAAGATACATATTCAAACAGATATATATTCATGGTTACACCACTGAGAATAAAAATCACTCTACATACTACGACTACTATTACATTCTATTATCAACGGTATATATCTATTGACCAATTAGATTTTGCATGAGGCCGATTATTAATCTAGTGCTTTTTGCTGAGTCATTTGGCAGTTACAACCAAAATTAAATTCTTTATCAGGAGTTTCTATGGACATCAATTCCCAGGCTAAAGAATGAGTCAGGATTTTTAACATTAATACGGAGCTGTCAAGCTAATTGAAAATAATTTTCAGTGCCGGAGCGAGTAAATATAGAAACAGAACTCGGATGCAAAATAAACAAACATAAGCGTTTATTGTATGTAAGATATGAAAATGAACAATTGGTTACGAGTATTTTTGTCTTTGTAAGAGAGAGAGAGAGAGAGAGAGAGAGAGAGAGAGAGAGAGAGAGAGAGAGAGAGAGAGAGAGAGAGAGAGAGAGAGAAAGAGAGAGAGAAGGCAAAAGAAGAAAAAGATATTAAGAAAAATTATATATCAAAAGGTTAAATTAAAAAGAAAGAAAAAGATTAAAATCCGCAGAAACATTCTACAGATCTCTGTGTTTACTAAATAACAGTTTCTACTATTTTCATCAAACATTTTTCTAATGTATGTCAACACACACACACACACAAATTACTTTTGCACACAACAAATAGCAAACCACATTCGATACACATATATATGTGGAGGTGCATGGCTCACTGGTTATGGTGTTGTATTCATAACCGCAACGTTGTGGTTTCGATGCGTTGTGCTCTTGAGCAAAGTACTTCATTTCACTCATTGCTCCACTCAGTAAAAGTGGAGTAATTAATCCTGCGACGGACCGGCGTTCCGTCCACGAAAATTTTTTTTTTCCCCACGAGAGTACCGGACCCCGGTTATAAACTCATTTGCATACAGCCAATCAGAGCTCAACAATCAAACTAATTTATGAGTCCATAAACAAGTGATGGGCGATAAGATAAGGTCACTTGGGTAAGGAATGACCATGCTTCTTTTCTCTTTTAAGAATGCTTGTTGTTCTTGTTCTTGTTTCAACCATGGCTGCCTCTGCGTAGTTATTTGTGTTATTGTTTACTTTGTAAAACAGTAAGGGGATAGGGTTGCTCGCACATCAACCTCTACCCACATCTTTACCATATGGGGCCCTAACAAAATCCGACAATAGGTATAGATGCAGATCTATCTCATTGTCCTAAAATCAGGCATAACTTGGCGATCGGTCGACTTACAACACCGTTCTTCGTCTTGAGTTTACTTGGTAGAGTGTGTTTGTTAACTTAACAGCAAGATCACGGTGAACTCTGATTGGCTGTATACAAATGAGTTTATCACTGGGGTCCGGAACTCTCGTGGGAAAAAAAATTTCGCGTCCCGTCCAGTGAGGACTACATATAAGTCAGAACCACTTGGAAACCGGGACCGTCATGCTTACAGAGTAATGTAGACTACCCAGCCATACTTACATATATACACATACCTTACATACATACATACATACATACAGGATCTTTTTTAAAACGGGGGCCACATTTTTCATTAATGTTTTACGTAGTGTTTTTGGTACCGAAAGACTTTCAAACTTCGTATACTTATCTATTTTGTGTTATAGAACAGAAAAATATTTTTGTATTCGAATTTATTTAATGTAAAAAAATTGTCTTATTTCGATAATTTCAACCAATCACTGACAAGTATTCAGTTGTTTACATTTACTCCTGTGGCTGATTAAGCGATGTAAAGCGTATTTAATTTCCATAGCTTCGTTTTTCTTTTTTCTTTTTAAATTTGCTGTTTTACCCTAACCCTAACCCTAACCCTATCACCGATAGAATTGTTTCAGAATCGTTTGTTTATGTAGTCGGCACTTAATGTATATCGGCTGAATGGACGTCAGTGATTGGTTGAAATTACAGAAATACGACAACTTTAACATGGAATAACTTAGTCTTCTTTAAAAAAAAAAGAAATCCCTAAGAGAAAAAAATGTTTTATATGACACATTCTACCAGTGTTCCAAGTTTCAAAGTGTTTCGTTAATGAAAAATGTGGCCCCCGTTTTAAAAAAGATCCTACATACACATAAGCCCGGGATCGCATGAAACAATTTAGTCATACTATGCATATACACAATTGTTTACTTATTTCAGTCATTAGTGGCCGTGGCCATGCTGGGGCACCGCTTTGAAGAGTTTAATCAAACAAATCGACGTCAGTACTTTTTTCCTAAGCCTGGTACTTATTCTATCGATTTCTTCTTGCTGGGAACGTAAACAGACCAACACCGAGTGTCATGTAGTGGCTGGGGACAAACACAAACGCACGCACACGACGGGCTTCTTTCATTTTCCGTGAACCAAATCCATACACATTGCTTTGGTCGACTCGAGGCTATAGTAGAAGACACTTGTCGAAGGTACGACACAGTGAGACTGAACCTGGAACTACGTGGTTGGGGAACAAACTTCTTATACAGCCAGCCACGCCTGCACAGACACAGACACACACACACACACTATACAGAGACGTTCCTGACATGTCATAGTGCAGAGAATGGACGGTAGAGGTTAAAACCAACTGACACCAGCTACAGCACGTCACATATTTCATTTATTAAACCGAAGTAAACCCTAACTTATCCGGGGAGTGGTGAGATTCGAACTCAGACCGTTCATAGGGGAAATCACACACACACACAAAATTACACCAGACATTCAATCCTGACACTCCACCGTTCCTCTTACTGGACTGTCTTTAATGAAAACTGATACACACACTTTCGTTGCAAACATCACAGCTCAAAACCTGAAGGAAATGTGACAGTTTCCGACAGCAATCAACTGACATAATCTAAAAACGGTTAAATGGCCAAACACGTTAATCATAACAGCACTGCAGGGGAACAGTAATCTTTTTAGTCTTCGAATTCCAGTTGGAACCAACCGTATATATGTGCGTGCGTGTGTGTACACACACACACATATATTTATTTATTTAGCCAAGCATTTTACATTCTCGCGTGTGTAAATGGTGGCTAGTTTCTTTTGTTTGTTTTTTAATGCAGACTTGTGTCTGGTTAACAATAACTTCGTCCTGGCTGTGCATCTTTTGTCTTTTATTATACGTATCAAGTAACATATGTACTGATTCGGGAACTTGTGTACCAGTTCTACGTTCATTCAACCCACGTTCAAGGTCAGGTGATTCGTAACCCAATCCGCAGGAAGTCCAGTCTCGCTATAATGGACGTTAGATACAAACCAAATACACACATTACCTATGACAATATTGATTCTAACCTTTAAACAAGCGCACACGCACACGCACACGCACATACTCCAATCACGGGTGAATATTTGGATGTATGTATTCTTGTGTACGTGGAAGCGGGCCCAGGAATGAGCATGTATATTCAAAACGTTAACTTTTGGAGTGAACTTCCTGGTGCTTATTTTAAATTCATAATTACCGATTGTTAAAAAAACAAAACAAATAAAAAGATAAATAAAGTGACATCCCAACGAAAGCTGCAAAAACTAGAAAGACTGGAAGTCTAACAGTATAAAAACCCCAGCCTTCCCGTGAAAACAAACTCCCAACATACAAACACACCCCACAACAATTACTTTACCCCAGCTGGCTCAGTTGTTCAAATCACCCTCAAACAGTCCACCAATTAGCTCACAGACCTGAACATAATTTAAACTTTACTTTGACATAATCCTTTTATATAATTTTTTTTTTTTAAACAAAACGGTTGCTTGTTCAAATAACAACTCCCTCCCTTGATATTAGGTATCT
>NC_068986.1:34477468-34479596 GCF_001194135.2 Octopus bimaculoides | reverse complement strand
TTTTTTTTTTTTTTTTTTGTTCTTAATCGTTACTTAATGCGGGCATGTGTATTAATCTCATCTTTTGTGTTGAAACATTTATTAAAAAGACTGCAGGAAAAATCTCTCACTTGTCTCTCTCTCTCCTTTGACTGCAGGGAAAAAGTTCGCGCAGCAATTTTACAATGTGTGTGTGTGTGTGTGTGTGTGATAGAGAGAGAGAGAATCAACAATAATTGCCTTGACAGTTGTTTGGAATATGTGTTATTATTGACTTGGATTATCTCACCATGTCACGGAGCTTAGTGTAATTGGGTTAGCACACCAGTAGTAGCCCTCACACACAGACATCACCACCACCACCACAAGCTTTCTGTACATTCCTCTGTGGTATGTTTTGTGTTGTATGCATTGCAGCCATTACAACACAATTCTCACAAGACGCGCGTGCGTGTGTGTGTGTGTGTGGTGTGGTGTGACTACACTTCGTCCAATTCGTCCAGATAACAACAAAGAAACAACAATATTCGATTAGTTATTTTAAGCTCCACGAGCAATGTGAAAATAAAAACTCTAGATCTGTGTGTTGCTGTGTAGCCCCGACGAGCCTTCATCAAGCGAATACCTGCTACGTACGCGATCCGCAGATTAACGCCCCAGCTATGCTTTAAGGGTATCGCGAAACGTCTAGTTGGAGGCCCAACCTTTCAGAGTTCTTTTACAGGACTTAGAAAACTGATGGGCCGCAGCAATAAGTGAGTGAATTTGAGAAAGGAATACGTTGGATAAAATCATAATTAATTGATCCTCCTGTATATTCTTTTACTCAAAACCAGGAACTTTTCAGCACCCCTTCGTACTGTGCACTCCGAAAAGCAGACCTTTATCGTAGAGTACATATTGGCACTCTACCCATATTGCTTTTCCTCCACATTCCTGCTCCGTTAGTTTATTCCTGTAAGTTCCAGGTTTCCAGAGCAGAGAGGGGCAAATTGATTGTGTATCCTACTACAGTTGTCAAAATTTCAACATCTACATAGAATTCGCTGAAACATATTTTGCGACTGGATGTCCTTCCTGTTGCCAACTATTCCTGTGTTTCCAACCAAGATAACGTTTCCCCATAGCCGGACTTGTTTTTCATAGAAGACTAGAAACTAGGGATAATGCTTGTATCATGGTAATGCTAGCATACAACTTATCACGTGTTGTCAAGACAAAGTGGTATCCTCGAATACATAGACACAATAGGCTTCTTTCAGTTTCCGTCAACAAAATCTACTCAAGTCTTCGGTCAGCTCAGGGCTATAGTAGAAGACACTTTTCCAAAGTCCCACGAAGTGGAACTGAACGCGAAACCAGGCGATTGGAGAGCAAATTTCTTGGCTACACAGCCATGCTAGCGCCACAATAGCTTATCTTTCTTTTCTGTTCTTTTTAAAGAGAGATAGGAGCAATAAGCATGTAGGTTTCAATTTTTGGTCCGATGCCAGCAGTTTCAGAAAAGGGGTATGTCGATTCTTGATCCCCAGACTCAACTGGTACTTATTTTAGCAACCCCGAAGTGATAAAAGACAAAGTCAACCTCAGCAGAATTTGAACTGAGAACGAGACGGACGAAATGTCGCTAAGCATTTTGTCCGGCATGCTAACGATTCTGCCAAGTTCTCCGCCTTGAGACCAATAAACATATTGACACTGATGTTTAATTTTTATGTATATATATATATATTCTCTTTGTACTTGCTAAGACTGAATTGGTGAGACAATATTTTTAAGTCAGTGCTGTACAAGGTGTTTGCAGTGCTTGAAGTTGTATTCCATTTGGTTACCAATTCTAAAGACCATCTTATTTTCACTAATTGAGATCGACTTCAATCCAAATTAATAAAAGACTTTCACTTTTTTTCTTTTATTTTTCATTTTCTACACAGTTTTCAGATAGTTCTTTATATTAGATGTTTCACATCTAATATAAAGATGTGATATTGGGGAAGGGTGTGACGCAGGTGGGGTGGGGTGGGAGGCAACAATAGAATTCATTGTATAAAATAAAACTAACTATATAGGCCGGGATTGGTTTGTGCTGAAGTCACTTTCAAGATTAACTTTGTAAAGTGTGCTGCTGCCACGATACAGCACACCATTC
>NC_068986.1:34475192-34477304 GCF_001194135.2 Octopus bimaculoides | reverse complement strand
CAAATATCTCTCTTAAGATAAACGGAGTGATAAATTCATTCTCTAAATTGATAAAACACTTCTTTTGAGGTGGGGGGGGGCATCACAGCCACAACATTTCATTTCACAGTGTTTCGAATTCGTGGTTTTGCACTTAAGAAAAGAGGAAAACCAGTGTTCAAATCAAGCACATTCCCAGTGATCAGAATTTGCGATGATCTTTCACAGCACTTATGCATGTTGATATATTGGAGGGAAAGGAATAAACATCACAAACACTCGTAACAGGGCTTAGAAAAATGAAGGGCCAGAGCAATAAGTGAGTGAATTTGAGAGGGGAATACGTTGGATAAAAATCATAATTAATTGATTTTCCTGTATATTCTTTTACCCAAAACCAGGCACTTTTTCAGCACCCCTTCGTACTCTTCGAAAGAAATATTCTCAGCAGTATTATATGGTGACCAGGTCAACGTTGTTTTTCTTGCATTCCGGGGTAGCGGAGACCGCTTTACAACCACGTAATTTTGGGAGCATTCTTATTTCTTTATTGCCCACAAGGGGCTAAACATAGAGACAAACAACGACAGACAAAGGGATTAAGTTGATTGCATCGACCCCAGTGCGTAACTGGTACTTAATTTATCGACCCCTGAAAGGATGAAAGGCAACGTCGACCTCGGCGGAATTTGAACTCAGAACGTAACGGCAGACGAAATACCGCTAAGCATTTCGCCCGACGTGCTAACGTTTCTGCCAGCTCGCCACTTTGGGGGCATTCTTACTATACGACACCTTGGGCAAGTTTCTTCTGCTATAGCCCTGGATTGACCAATGCTTTTTGTGAGTGAATTTGATAGGCGGAAACTGAGTTGAAGGCCGTCGTATGTGTTCCAAACAGACCGATGGAATGAGTAGCAGATTTTTAAAATAACTGTTGGGATCGACCTGTTTCGACTAAACCCTTCAGGAGAGTACCCCCAGCATGAGGACAGTCCAAATGACTGAAAAGGGCAAAAGGTAACAATTATCAAACACATACACCGTCTGATAAACTTAAAACTATTACGAACCAACTAAGGAACATCAGAAGTTCTTACAAGGTCGTTCGATCTAACGATAAAAGTATTCTTCAACTTACATGATACCACACCGTTTTAAACAAGGATGAACACATTAGACAACGTATCCTGAAATAATCTTAAAACAAACACGGGAAGATCGAGACTGAAATTCTTTTGATCAAAAGTTTACTTGATCGGGATTAATCCAGGGTTAAGCCATTAGTCAAAAAGTTTATTCTACCAGCGCGTTGTTTTATGGCACAAAGATTTTAACAGCAAAATCAGATTATGGAGTCCAGTTGCGAACCACTGTCTTAGAGGAAAGGTTCTTCATCTATTTGTATGTCTCCCATTATTACACGATTCCTTTACCTACTGGTACCAAAAATGTACAGGTTTTCATTTTTTCATCTCTTCTGGGTAAGTAGTGCTCTCAATACCACATACTAAAAATCTTCCAGTTCTTCGAATTATTCACCAAAGGGAACTCGACCGTGAGCATTTGAGTAGAACGTATCCTCACCACAGGCAAATTGTCAATACTTTTAATGTAACATACGGCCGGGCGATGTGTTCTTTAGCAAAACATTTAATTTCGCGTTGCTCTGCGGTCACTTCGACGTCTGATACGTGAGATGCCATTGCACCAATCAGTACAGGCAATGCCGATTTGATAGAGGTCATGAGCCAATATACAGCACACTATAAACAAATTATCTGTGCAGGTTGTTCAGCTGAAAAAAAATATTAAAAAAACCTGCGGAAAACTCATCTATCGTCAACAACAAGAGAACCCATTTCACGTACACAACGCGCTGATAGAATAAACATTTGAGATAAACTTCTGAGCTTTTACTTTTGAAGCTGGCTTAGCTAAGGTTGTTCTAATTTGCATAATAGTACAAACGTTCGTAACGTGAACTAGTTATTAAATAGAAGCACTAAAGGGCGATTAGGGTCAGCAGGAGCGTATGGTAAACCTTGTAAAACGTGCTTTTTGATTCAACACACTTGTTATATATATACGCGCCCGTGTATAGATTACGAACGTACACACAAAAAAAAAAAA
>NC_068986.1:34474630-34475182 GCF_001194135.2 Octopus bimaculoides | reverse complement strand
AAAAAAAAAAAAAAATCAAGAGGAAGAAATTGTGTGTGAAAAAGATTTCCATGAGAGAGAGAACAAAATGGGGGAAAATGGAGGTTATATTTATCACCAAGCTCATATTTATCAGCAAAAGATGTGTAACATATAGTGCCAATGGGTGTATTTTGCGCCCCCTCCCCACTATCAGTTCCACTACATATTTAAAAGTTATCAACAGTAACTGAGGCATTTTTTGGCTGATAAAAACACCAAAGTATTTTCTAAATATTGTAGCAATCAAGGAATGAGAGTTAATATCTTACAAAATAATAATAATAATAATAATAATAATAATATGAACAATGATGAAAGAGTGAGGTGTGTGGGGGAGGAAAGGAGTAGACACGAGAGAAGATACATTATCTTTAATATAGAACATATTTAGATCCGAAATTCTTAATTTGTCTTATTGCAAGGCTTATAGTAATCTAAACAAGTGAATACGAACTAATCCTTGCTATCAGACGAGCTTATATCAGCGTGTGTTGGCGTAGGATGGACACTGAACGACGGTTGTGTGTGTGT
>NC_068986.1:34471123-34474620 GCF_001194135.2 Octopus bimaculoides | reverse complement strand
TACAAAGGACAGTTGACCAAACGTTTTATAAAGAGAGATAAAGAGACTGGAACAAACACAAGTCTTTTTGCAGGTTTCAGTTATTGGACTGCGGCCACGCTGGCGGTCACAAACTACGAGAATTTATAGTCGATTATATCGAAACTCTTTTTTTTTTTTTAGGCCGAGGCATATTTTATTGATCTGTTTTATCAAACTAATAAGTCATGAAAATAAGCGGACACTAACATCTTAGAACGTACGTACACACAGAACTTCCGAACAGTTTCCATCGAGTAAGTTATAGCTTCGTGTTAACCAATACTCTTGTACTGGTCAGTAGGTGTCGAACGAACACGCACATTTATGATGTCCATAAATTATCTTTACAACTTTCCACAATTTTCGACTTTAAAATTGTAAAGGTAATTTACGGACACTGTGTGTGTATGGGAGGGGGGAATGAGCATATAGAGAAGAATGTAAGAGGGTGACTATACAGTGATGGGCCTCGTCGTCAGACGACGGATGAAGTATCCTCAATTTCTTGGTAAATAACCACACGGGTGATTTGTTTATAATAATCGAATTTTTGCGTTACACAAGCTCACACTCTCCATCATATCGACATTTCTTGTAGTGTGCCACGTGCCAGAGGTCAAAAGGAACGCTAAAAGCAACGTGAACTAAGTGTTTTGCTCAAGGATCCGACGCATCGTCAGCTCTCAGAATCGAGTGCAACGCTCTAACCATTGGGTTATGCGCCTTTTGTGTGTGTAGAGAGAGAGAGAGAGAGAGAGAGAGAGAGAGAGAGAGAGAGAGAGAGAGATTAAGACTTGGAAGACATGTGCCGTCAAGTTGGTGCAAAACAGCGTTACAATAGATTGCGGATTGGATCAAGGAGTTAGACATTTTTTCCCTTATCCATCCCTCACAATTTCTTTTAATTTGTATGTTAGATGTGCCTAAATTACAAGTTTCAGTCAGCAGTTAATAGCTAATAAGAATGTAAGCAAAATTCAAATGTTAAGATACGGAGATAAATTAGAACGACTCTGTGTGTATGTGTTTGTGTGTGTGAGAGAGAGATACTTTTTTTCTTCTCAATTTGATAATTATTTTGAAGTTCAAAGTAAACATATCGGTATTATACTTTTCCTTAAAAAAAAAAGGAAGAGGGGAAGAAGAAAAAAAACGAACTCTCTCATAAGTACGCAAACAGAATTAAACATGCACGTACGCACACAGGCATGTGTGTTAAACCAACACAAGATATACATGTGCACTATGTACAAATGAAAGAACGTATAAATTTTGTGTTTGTGCATATTACACACACACACACAGAGGATTTTATATTGTATGCGTGTGGAAGACAGACATAAGAACATACTCGTATATCCTTCTAAATTAACGTTTTCGTTAAGTCATCCCCACTCCTTACAACCCACAACCAGACCAAAGACCCACAGTAAATAAAATAAAAAAAGTAAAATAAAATAATAAAGCAAGCACCTTCAGCACTATCTCAACCTAATTTAATATATTTTTTTAAAAATAATTAAGCTTCCATTCCAGCAGGAATGCCGTCGCGTCAGTGCCACCAGCACCGCAATCAAAACGATGAAGACGTTGTTGATGATGATGATGATGATAATTAAGGTGAACTAACAGAATCGTTATCACGCCGGGTGAAATGTTTAGTGGCATTGCGCCCGTCTTTACGTTCTGAGTTCAAATTCTACCGAGGTCGACTTTACCTTCATCCTTTCGAAGTCGATAAAATAAGTACCAGTTAAACTCGGGGGTCGATGAAATCAACTAGCCCACACCCCAAAAGAAAAATCAAGCCTTGTGCCTATAATAGAAAGGACCACCATTACTTCACAAGTACGATGGGGGTCCTGAAAAATTCCTGGCTTTAAAAGGGTTTCGCGATAGTGTGTTGAGTAAAGCACTGGCATAGTTCAGGCTACCTGGTGTCATCCGAAGTCGGAGTGTATTTCCGTTGAATTTACTTCAAGAATTCTATAGCGTTAGTTGAGATAACAATCAATTAAGGATGGATTTGCTATAACTCTTTATTTTGTACAAAATAAAGTTATACCAATTCCATCTGTTTCCTTAATCGATCTCACACATACGTGTATCTGTGTGTGTGTAATCCGATGATGGCTTGCAGTTTGAAATTTTGAAGTCACTGTCAACACTATTTTTGTAAAAAAGAAAATATGTATTCGACAAAAAGTATTGAGTTATCATTCAGTTTGATGCAAAACTTTCCTTATAACTTCGACATAAAAACGAACACACGGAGCGAGAGAGACAAACAAGTAGATTTGCATGTATTCCCTACAAAATTACAAAACTTCAGTTTTTAACACACCAAGAAAGTGTACGTGTTTGTGTATTCCTGTGTGTGCATGTACGCTGCACACGTGAGCGCGAACTCATACATGCTTATGAAGAAAAAAAAAACCAAAATGCGTCCGTGTGTGCGCGTACACCTATACGCCACCTACATACGCCGCAATTTCCATATGGAAGATCTTATTTTGCAGGCTTGGCACTAAACCAGGTCACCAAGCGCCTTAAACTGGGATTCTGCAGTAAATGTTGAAGACCAAAGAAAGAAAGTGTGGGTGGGGGATGAAAAAAAGCCTACTCAATCACAAAGTAATACAATTTTATAAAGCAATGAAATCGAGGGCAGCAGAAATGGAATAAGGGGGGGGGGCGAAGACGAACTCTCCTGTAGAGAACGAAGGAAAAGGAAATACTAAATGCATATCTAGAGGCAAACATGACATTTATTCATGTGCCATTTACTTTGTGACCGAGGTGAACTCTGCTGGTTTGGTAAGATAACCAGATTAAAATTTCAACATAATTATAAGAAGAATAGGTGATAGCTGCTACAGCTGGGCCAGTCAGTGCTTCTCAGAATGGAATACCTTGTCCCAGAGTATAAGTCAACATGTGCATAGCAGTAACCGAAGAGTAGAATTTTATCAGCACAGTTGAATACACTGCAGCACAACAAACAGTGCCTTGGAGCAGAGCAGAACTCATTAGTCGCCTCCTGTGAGCTGCACAATATTGGAAGCACATGCTCTTATCTATGTGACAAAGAAATTCTGATCGAAGTGGAGGCGGGGGGAATCACAGATACCTTAGTCTATTGGAAACGCCATGAGGATATTCCAGCAGATTTACAGTGAGTTCAATTTTCCCTCCACCTTCTCAAAATAAATTCCACACCAAAAAGATTAAAATTTCACATAATTGCCCTTCTTTCCAGACACGATATGTACCCATTAGAAAAAAGGAAGAAAAAAGAAAAAAGAAGAAGAAACAGCTAGGGTTTGTTAATCAACTGGTTTACATAGTTTCATATGATACGAAAGTTACGCCTATGAAGAACCTTTCCAACGTTGGAATCTCGAGCTCAATGTAGTTTTGTGTGTTCTGTCTCGCAGTCTCTCTCTCTCTCTCTCTCTCTCTCTCTCTCTCTCTCT
>NC_068986.1:34467808-34470722 GCF_001194135.2 Octopus bimaculoides | reverse complement strand
GACCGAATTCGATAGGTGAACAGTTAAAATGTAAACTGGTGCCTAGAAGTGAATAATAATTTATATAATAATAATAATAATAATAATAATAAAAACCGTTTTTCACGCGGTCACTTAATCTACCTAATATACTGTAGAATCTTAACAGCTGTTTAAATCTATCGAGGAAGCAAGCAAGAAAAATCTTAGGTCCCTTGGTGACAAGGTGTGTGTGTGTGTGTGTGTGTGTGTGTGTGTGTGTGTGTGTGTGTGTGTGTGTGTGTGTTAAACACACACACACACACACGGAAGAGCTTTCAGTCTTTATTGCACTGCTTTGTTTTATTTTTAGTTTTTACAAAGAAAAACATTGCAAGAGTCTGTGTTGTATTTTCAAAGCAGCCAGTTTTGACTAAATCTTAGCCATATCTCAAGCATTTGTTTAGGCGATTAGTTGTTGAGATCAAATTAAACCATACTGACACATTGTCACAACAGCGATTACTTTCATGTGTACATCAAATAAATGGTTTATTTATTGAGCACAACAATTTGCTCTTAATCATCCATCAGACACTTTCAAATACACACACACACACACACGTCAAGCTCATGACCTAACGAAGTCTTCTCAGTGCAAAACAAAGGTAGTTTAGGTGAATGTTACTTGTACTTAGGTGTATGTTACGTGTATTGTAGTTGTTAACCATGCAAACCAAATGCATATCAGCAGCATCATTTAACATCCACTTTTTCCATGCCTGCATTGGACAGACCCGATTTTCGTCGAGGCGGATTTTCCATGACCAGACGCCCTTCCTGTCAGCAACCCTCACCTGTTTTCAACTAAGGTAATATTTCCCCATAACCGGACATGTTTATACAGAAGACTGATGACGACGGACACCTCCTGCATTCGTTTTCAGCTTTCATGTAATGTCAAGGCAAGGACCAACATAATTTCATACATCACATTGCCGAACCGCTAATGTACAAACGTAAACCAGCTGTCAAGCTGGAGAGAGAAACAAAACACACACACACGCACACGCACACGCACACACACTTCTTCTACACAGTTCCATCTACGAAAAAGTCACTCAAGGCATGCGTAAGCTCGACGGGGGGTAGAGGGGGGATAGTAGAAGACACTTGCCCAAGGTGCCTCAATGTGAGACTGAACCCAAACCACGTGGTTGCAAAACAAGCTTCCTAACTACACAGTCATGCTTCCGCCTAAACACAAAATTAAGCTCCCTGCAGAATACAAACAATATCAAGTAGTAAACACCTCTGAATGAAACTGAGGTTATCTAAGAGAGCGGGGGGGGGGGCTGCATTTCTAGCTAGACCAGCTGAAAGAATAGGCAAACCAAGGAGACACATACACAAGACTAGCATTCATTTGCCTTGAAAGAAACAGCTGAAATACTTGTTTTCACACTTCAACTGAGACAGGCCAGGCACTGGCGAGACACAGCTGCAAGTATGTATTAACTAAGAGATCAACTGCTATCAATGTCGTCACTAGCACTCCATATACATAGAGGCAGAGTCTTTCATGACTTGACAACACACACACGCGCACATATATATATACATATACTCTTTTACTTGTTTCAGTCATTTGACTGCGGCCATGCTGGAGCACCGCCTTTAGTCGAGCAAATCGACTCCAGGACTTATTCTTTGTAAGCCTAGTACTTATTCTATCGGTCTCTTTTTGCCGAACCACTAAGTTACGGGGATGTAAACACACCAGCATCGGTTGTGAAGCGATGTGGAGGGGGACAAACACAGACACAAAAAACATATATATATACGACGGGCTTCTTTCAGTTTCCGCCTACCAAATCCACTCACAAGGCTTTGGTTGGTTCGAGGCTATAGAAGACACTTGCCCAAGGTGCCACGCAGTGAGACTGAATCCGGAACAATGTGGTTGGTAAGCAAGCTACTTAACACACAGCCACCCCTTTTATATATTTATATATATATATATATATATATATATATATATACACAGAGAGGGGGGTAGTGAGATAACAAAGGCATAAACGATTATCTTACGAACTTCGTTAACTTACAGCTGTTTCTGTTACAAGATGCAGTGGACTCCTAATTGAGTGCCCGAGTAACACCGTACAGCTCTGTACTCAATGCTTTATTCTGAACCATATCTATATTGAGTTCTACGCCAGGTTATTAGTCTCACAATGCCTAGTGATATCATAACTTAATTCCACACTCCACCACTAATCACTATGTTATGACAAATTGCATTTGGTACAATTTAATTTACTGTGTACTAACTCATGTTATCACGATAAACTAATGGGAGGGGAGGAGTGTACATACTAATAAGAAAATATTATTAAGCAACATCTTACAGGTAAATGAAATGTACTTAGATTTAATCATTAGAATTTAAGACTCAAGAGTTAAAACAATAAAATAAAACAGGAGGTTTGTTACTGTGTTTTGAGTTGTTGGCACTCCGTCGCTTACGACGCCGAGGGTTCCGGTTGATCCGATCAACGGAACCGCCAGCTCGTGAAATTAACGTGCAAGTGGCTGAGCACTCCACAGACATGTGTGTCCTTAACGTAGTTCTCGGGGATATTCAGCGTGACACAGTGTGACAAGGCTGGCCCTTTGAAATACAGGTACAAGAGAAACAGGAAGAAAGAGTGAGAGAAAGTTGTGGTGAAAGACTAGCGTAGGGTTCGCCACCATCCCCTGCCGGAGCCTCGTGGGGCTTTAAGTGTTTTCGCTCAATAAACACTCACAACGCCCGGTCTGGGAATCGAAACCGCGATCCTATGACCGCAAGTCCGCTGCCCTAACCAATGGGCCATTGCGCCTCCACTGTGTTTGAGAAGAGATAGCTAACAGCTTCCGAAGTTATTTTCTTTTCTAATAAATTGAAATGATG
>NC_068986.1:34466159-34466651 GCF_001194135.2 Octopus bimaculoides | reverse complement strand
TATATATATATATATATATATATATATATATAGTACCATTATAAACAAAGAGAAATACTTAACATGTAGGAAAGGACAAATAGAGGGCATGACCAAAAGGGTTTTGGCGAGTTAAAGAATGAGCATTAATTATGAACAAGTTAGGTACAGTAGGGTTTTGAGAATTCAAGAATGACTTATGGTTATCTGAACAGATTTTCCATAGAAATTATAGCCAGTACTGACTGGCTACAATTTCTATAGAAAATCTGTAGATATAACCTTATCAAGTGGTGTAATAGCACTGCTAACACAGTATTGAATTATAAAAATGTTTAATATACTTTGTAGTATGTTATGGTTGCATAACGAAATACGGTGACCCTACATGTCATTAAAGAATGGCTATTAATAGAAATTCAATTAAGGAAACCATTTTTGGCACCTGAAGGTTTTATTTGTTTTATTTCTAATAAAAAATAAACAATTTCTTTGTTCCACAGCATCAACACC
>NC_068986.1:34465783-34466149 GCF_001194135.2 Octopus bimaculoides | reverse complement strand
GCACACACACACACACACACACACAAGAAAGGAAGAAAGAGACAGAGGAGCTTTGCCTCGTATTGACAAGTTCTGCAGGTAGATTTTAATTACTTATGATGGAATGATGCACTGTCAAGTGCAAAAGACACCAATCTAAGAGGAGATCACGACAGCGGCAGCAGCAACAGCAACAACAGAAGATGAGTGAAGGAGTAAAAATGGAAATGCATATAAGAAAACAAATAAAACAAAAAGAAAAGAAAGAAGAAAGAAAAAGGAAACAGATAAAAGATGTAACAAAAGCAAAACTAAAACAAAAAGTAAAAGGTTAGTGAAATACCAGATAAATTAGTGTACTTTTTGAGACAAGCAATCAAAGAGATA
>NC_068986.1:34461509-34464793 GCF_001194135.2 Octopus bimaculoides | reverse complement strand
AGAGAGAGAGAGAGAGAGAGAGAGAGAGAAGGATAATCTCCAGAGAAGCAAGGACAAGTATTACAGCTCAAAGCAGACCTATTATATCACTGGTACTTTACGAACTAATAAACAAGGTTAGCTTCTACACCGTACATCTCGCATTCTATAAATAGCAAGCAACTCTCCCCCCAAACAATATTTTAGTGTCTTGAAAAAGAAACACAAAAAAAGAAAGAAAGAAAGTAATAAAAAGCACATAGTCTGCGGATAAACTCAGTTTGAACTCTAAACAACAATGTACCGGATACTGAACTGGATACGATAAAGTGCGATGTTCTACTTGTCTCGGTTCATCTCTGTCTACCACTGTGACCACGCAAAACAATATTGATTTCACAATTAGGAATAAGGTTTACGTTTTCATTTCTTTTGACGGAGGATAATAAGATTGTGTGACATTCATGGCACTTTTTTTTTTCTTCTTCTTTTTCTCAAAGACATTGCCAATGTAAGTAGGTTTGTTGTCATAAACAGACGTACACGTATATCACATACATGAATACACACACACACACACACACACACACACCATGTGATACATATATCTTTACGCATATGTACAGTGTATATCAAATCGGAATAAAAATATTGGTAAAACTGAAGTGGAATAATTAGTATACTTATGAAACCTACAGCAATTTCTTAAAAATAAAAAAAATTCAGAAGTTTGTTAACAAAAAAAAAAATAATAAATAATAAGAATACTGATTTCTTTGAAGTTGGTACAAGAAGAATTTTCTGTAGGTGTTGCTTACATTAACTCTTTCCTCTCCCCTAACATATTACTGGTTACTTTTAATTTCACCAACTGACTCATAACAACTGTGTGTATATAATATATAGAGGCGCATGAGTGGCTGTGTGGTAAGTAGCTCGCTCACCAACCACATGGTTCCGGGTTCAGTCCCACTGCGTGGCACCTTGGGTGTCTTCTACTATAGTCTCGGGCTGACCAAAGCTTTGTGAGTGCATTTGGTGCGCGCGTGCGCGCATGTTTGTGTGTCTGTGTTTGACCTGCCCAACATCGCTTGACAACCGATGCTGGTGTGTTTACGTCCCCGTAACTTAGCGGAGTCCATTCGCTTGACTAAAGGCGACGTTCCATCATGGCCGCAGTCAAATGACTGAAACAAGTAAAAGAATATAAGAATATATATATTCTACTGCAGCTTTCTATGATATACATTATCTAAGCAAATTTCATTAAAAACAGACAACCAAGGATACCAGCAGACAGCTCGTGCTTATCCTCCGATTCTCTGTTAAGTGACTGACATTAGGAAAGGCATCCAGCAGTAGAAACCAAGCCAAAAACAGACTATGGAACTTGGCCTTGCCTCTTCATGTTAAGCCATCCAACCTAATACAGCATAGAAAACAGATGTTAAATGTTGACGGCGAAGATAATGAGTGAAATGGTATGTAATGTGGCAGACTAGACATATTATTCTTTTACCACTGACCATTCTGTTTGTGTATATCTATACAATTTAGATCAAAGTAGGTTAGTTACCGTGAAACTTATAATGGTACAAAAGTAGTTAGCCAAATGACTGACAACGTGCAATACACATTCAAAACTTTTGGATTTACCATATTTCCACCAGGTTGAGTATCATGCAGCATGCTTTTCTAACATGCAGGGGGTGAATTGTATGTTATACAGTGTTACTTAGAACATGTTGGTGCTCAGCTTTCCAATCTCCAATCTAATTTATTTCTGTTTTGTTATAGATTTAAAAGCTAGTCAAACTGGAGACAGGCGAGGTAAGACTCGACTTTTGTTTGAAACTTATTCACAAGTCGAAAATATATTTTCCACCATTATATTTGTAACAGAACAAAACACTTTAATCAATTTACACTACATTTCCTTTTCATTTTAGCTAAGACTAGTTAATACTATGAAGCTACATACAGCTTGATAATGTAGACAGTGGGAGCGTAGCAAAATTAGCGAGTGTTGGCTTGTTTGCTTTTAGTGCATGTCAGGAGACAGATAACTGTTTACAATACATTTCTTCTTCAAAAATTAGAGGCTTCTTGTTATGTTATGAAGGGTAGTCTTACATGACTCAACGGGGATAATGCCAAATAGTAATACAAATGAGCTTACTTTAGTATTATTATAACTGTGTGTGCACATTGTTATTGTTTAACACGGTCATATCTAAGTAATTTTATTCCCAACAGCCTGTATCAATGACTCACACACACACACACACACACACACACACACACACACACACACACACACACACACACACACACACACACACACACACACACACACACACAAATGACTGACAAGAGACCTATGAATGGTAAACAATTAACTGATTTCATGTAAAACTTTTGTGCTATGATAATGACTCATAAGTTTGGAATAAGGCCACAAATTCATAGGAGACATGGTACAGAGGTGATTGAATCATGACTGACCTCAAATGCACCCCACCATAGGATGAAAGGCCAAAGTCCACTCCAATGACTGACATTTGATCTCAAATCTGAAAAGCAAACACACCTTAGCACTACAAGGCTAGTCAGGGACCCACCCATCCCTAACTACTAATACAATATGATGCTGCTGCTACTACTATTACAACTACTACTACTATGTCACACCGTTTTGTTTTTTTTGCCTCAGAACTACAGTAAGAGTACAGATGTCTGTGGAATACTCAACCACTAACATGGCTAACTCAATCAGCATTAGTAGTTTATAGGTGACCCAACAACAAAATGAACACTCAAGGCTAGGACTTTTGTCCCAAATTCATTTGTTGTTGTTGTTGTTGTTGTTGTTGTTATCATCATCATCATTATTATCATTATTCAAAGCAGTGAGCTGGAAGAATCATCAGAACACCAGACAAAATGCCTAGAGACATTGGATCTATTTCAAAACGGGGGCACCAGTATTTTCTTAACGAAACACTAACGAAACACTTTGAAACTTGGGACACTGGTAGGATGTGTCATATAAAACATCTTTTACTCTTAGTCTTCTTAACAAAAAAACGTACATTGCAAGTTATTCCATGTTAAAGTTGTCGTATTTCTGTAATTTCAACCAATCACTGACATCTATTCAGCTGAATAGAGTTACTGCTGGCCGGTCATAAAAATGTTATTCCCTGTGACATATTTCATCCGGTTTAATCGTAATTTATACGCATATATTGTTTATATAATAAATTACGCTGTGCGTATCTATGTGTGTAACAATTTTAGAGTTC
>NC_068986.1:34459976-34461499 GCF_001194135.2 Octopus bimaculoides | reverse complement strand
AGGGGATTAATACGATATACACCGTTACAGCGCTAACTGTTTTCAACTGAATAGACGTCAGTGATTAGCAGAAATTATCGAAATAAGACAATTTTTTACATGAAATAAATTCCAATACAAAAATTTTTTTCTGTTCTATAACACAAAATAGATAAGTATACGAAGTTTGAAAGTCTTTCGGTACCAAAAACACTACATAAAACATAAATGAAAACTGGTGCCCCCGTTTTGAACAAGATCCGAGACATTTTCGACCATTCTTACAGTCTCAGTTCAAATTCCACCAAGATTGACTTTACCATTCATCCTTTCAGAGTTGATAAAATAAGTACCAGTTACGTACTGAGTAGTTGTAATCGATTAGTCGCCTCCCGCTAAAATTTTCAGGCCTTGTGCTTATAGTAGAAAAGGGTTGTTTGTATTATCATTAAGGCAGAGAGCAAGCAGAATCATTAGCAAGCCTTTACATTCTGAGTTCAAATGCTGCTGAAATCAACTTTGTCTTTCATCCTTCTCAGAGTTGATCGCTAAGTCAGCGCTGATTTAACAGAAACAGCAATGGAAGTCCAAACAAATTTTATATTTTTAATTTCTTTCTTCATTTTTGGTAAAACACCGTGCATCTCAGAATGAACAATCTCCAATGTATCCTTCCCTTGATGTGGAAGGTTTGGCTGCTATATCTAGCAGGTTGAGTGATCACATTGACACCCTTATTTTTACTTTTATTTTATTATTGTTTTCATCAGATCATGCATCACAGAGCAAATTATCTCCAACGAATCCTTCCTCACATGAAAAAGATTTGGTTGCTATGTCTAGCAGGTTGAGCAACCACATGAAGAACCCCTTCTTCACTGGATCTTTTCATTTTATATCGTACGCCACATGACGACAAAGAAGATTTATTAAATTTAGTATTAATATAAAAGGATATCAGCAACCAAGCAATTATAAAGTTATTTATGCATCTAGTTTATTTATAATTTTCATAATTAGCATTAAAAGGTAATTAACATTACAATTGTTTTAATAATAATGAACTTATTCATCGTACGAGAGACTGAATGTTGAATATATTTGAACTTAGAAACGACAAGAACGACACCACTGATCTTCAGAAAGAGCAAAGCAGAGAAGGATGGTTGTAGCGGTGGTGGTAGTGGTGGTTGAAGAGAAGGGGGGAAGTGTGTTCCATCAGAAGAGGAAGGAGGGAAGGAAAGAAGAGAGAAGGAAACGAGAAAGGAATGCAACATCAAAAGACCCCAAGTGATAACTACATGTAGATCTAAAATATTTCCAAAAGAACGTCGTTAACCGTCAGAATGTGAAGAATAATTAATGTAAATGATCTCACACACACACGCACTCAAACGGTTTAAAATAATAACGATGATGATGATGATAATAATAATAGTAATAACAAAAACAGTAGTAGTACTACTAATAACAATAATAATGCTAACATCTTAAAATGATGAATTGAAAAGCAGAAATATAATGGAAATGAAAGAAGGAACAAC
>NC_068986.1:34452647-34459777 GCF_001194135.2 Octopus bimaculoides | reverse complement strand
CGTGGCACCTTAGGCAAGTTTCTTCTACTATAGCCTCGGGCCGACCAAAGCCTTGTGAGTGGATTTGGTAGACTGAAACTGAAAGAATCCCGTCGTATATATGTATATATATATATATATATATATATTGTGTTTGTGTGTCTGTCCCCCCAACATCGCTTGACAACCGATGCTGGTGTGTTTACGTCCCCGTAACTTAGCGGTTCGGCAAAAAGAGACCGATAGAATAAGTACTAAGCTTACAAAGAATAAGTCCTGGGGTCGATTTTCTCGACTAAAGGCAGTGCTCCAGCATGGCTGCAGTCAAATGACTGAAACAAGTAAAAGAGTAAAGATTTTGATGATCTCATTGATATTATTTCACTTATGAAGTAATTGAAATAAAACAGCAAACCCATAGCTTTTTTTTTTTTTTTTTTACTAAAAAGGCATGGTTGTATGCTAAGAAGCTTACTTCACAACCACATAGTTCCAGGATCAGTCCCACTGCGTGGCACCTTTGGCAAGTGTCTTCAATAGCTTCAGGCCGACCAATTGTGAGTGGTAGGTGGAAACTGGACCGCCTCCAACAACTGGTGTTGATGTGTTTACGTCCCTATAACTTAGTGGTTTGACAAAAAGACCAATGAGACAAGTACTAGACTTACCAAAGTACAGGGGTCAATTCATTTGAATAAAAATTCAACGCAGTGCCCCAGCATGAACACAGTCAAATGACAGAAATAAGTAAAATATAAACGATAAAATAAGACAATACTGTAATTTTTTTTTCAAGTTAGCTGTATATCTTGAGAGCTTAGTTCTGTATCAATCAAAACGCTGACTTTCTACTGAATGGAATCTACCATTTTGTAGAATTCTGAATTAAAAATTGAACTAACCACTCGCAGCTCGCTAATCAATGGTCTCACTTCAAAGCATAAGAAATATTCCTGGAGTAAATGTCAACACTTTCAGAGAATACTTGGACGTCTGACAACATATAATATACCAAATGACCTTATATCAGAAGCAGGAGTCAGAAAGGGAGCTGGGGGGACCACAACGCAAAACTTCGTTGAAGAAATACCAAGTACAAGGCAGCAACAGACCTCATGGCAGTGACCCCCATATCACAGCATGAGATGCAAATGAAGGCAGTGACATCAAACTTGCCTCGTTCACCAACTACCAAACACAAGGCTGCAATAGACCTCATGGCCAGTGCCCCTACTGATTGACTGGATGCAATAAAAGGGAAGCTAGCTAATTATTTATTTACATATTTTCATTTTGTAATGCAATTTATGAATAAGTGCAGCGTCATGGCTACAAAGTTCCCCATGATCTGAGCACTGGTTCACTGCATTTTGCATCAGAGAAACTAATGTGTCACTGGCTTTTTGCTTTCTCACTCCTGCTTTTATATCATTCACCAAAAGACGCACACACACAGTTTTCATTTGCCAAATTCCATTCATGTTATTGGTCTATATGAGGTTTTTATAGAATACACTCCCACGGGGGTGCTAAGAGGGTGGAGTTTAACTAAGAACCAAATAGTTGGGAATTGAACTTTTTAACTATGCATCTTTTGTCCACAATCAGTGGTTTGCTAACATCTTGGGCAAGGTATAAATGCAACGCAAGGCTTCAGCTGTCAAAAGACAAATAAGCAATTGACTAAATGACATTCATTTTTTTTTTTCATATTATTATTTTAGAATCCATTTAAATATGACACATGCAAACATTGCATGATTATATCTCTGTGTCCAAGCAACAAGATGTATGTTAAGATCATCATCATCATTTAACGCTCATGTTCCGTGGAGGCGCAATGGCCCAGTGGCTAGGGCAGCGGACTTGCGATCATGGTCTCTGGGGCTGGATGCCCTTCCTAACGGCAATCACTTTCCAGAATAGACCGGGTGCTATTTTCATGCCACTCACATTATTGAGGTCACTATGTAGCCCACAGGGACCACAAGCCCTGAGGTAGGTTGGTAGGTCATCTTTATGCTAGGGGATGAGGGGATTGCTACAAGAGAGAGATGGACAGAGCAGGTCCCTGCAGATGGGTCTGCAAGGCTGCTAAAAAAAGGTGGGGAATGAGCAGTAGGATCCTAAAGACAAAGAAAATGGTGATATGGTGCTCAGAAGGCAAAAGCTGTGTAGAAGACAGAGAGTGAGTGGGTTCTAAGATTATATGGGATGGTGAATGAGGGAGAAGAGTGGAGTGCAGACTGCTAAAACGGGGAAGGTTGGAAGGAAGACGATAGTGATCGAGAAGGGGGGAGGGGCACAAGTAGCAGGAGCAGTAAAGACATAATATTTCTCAGTTCAGATCTTAGTAGCACCTGTCTTTAGCCCTTTATGCTCACTTGTTCACCTTGCTTTTAATTAATCATGCATTATCTTACAGCTTTGAGATTTCGATTTGTTTTTAGAATGGCATTGTAGGTTAGTGAGTCTGAGAGGCCGGATCTAGCCAGTTTGAACATAAAACAGGTAGAATATTTGTACCGGATATGTCTGGAAGGGTTAAAAGTGATTTTTCACTGTTTGCAGGTGTCCACTGCACACTTCATCAAATATATAGAACAAGAATTGTAATAACAAATATAAAAACGAATTATAAAGCACTTTGACAGCAAAAAAAAACAGCAAGAGAAAAACAAAAAGTTGTAGTAAAATACAATGACAAGAATATTTTAAGGTATTCAACAAGGAAAGCTTACAGGAGCGGCAAGTTGGAAGTTTCACAATCAATATAATGGGAAGCTATTACACATGAGCTTTTGTATATTTTTTTTATTATTAAAATTATTTATTTATTTTTTTTAGCTACATAACACTTATCAGAAATCAAATATATTTAGACTGCCTAAAGTCTGCGAGAATTTAATGAGAGAGAGAGAGAGAGAGAGAGAGAAACCAGAGAGATGGATGGAAAAATAAAAATATGTAGTGAAGATACTTCTCAACAAGAATCTGAAAGACAAACCGATGAAGCTTGGCAGCAATGGGGATGGGGTATGGAGGGCCAGACATGTCTTCTAAGAAAATAACTGTCAAAAAGCAACAAAAATGGAAAAGAAAAAAACAACAAAAATGGAAAAGCAAAAAAAAAAGAAAAATTCTATATGAAAAATATAAAGGAAATGGTAGAAAGTGGTTGACTGTTGCTGTTGTCTCTGATGACAAATCAAGTTGTTTATGAATAATAAATAAATAAACATACAAAAAAGCTGCGTTTGATTTGCCGCCGCTTAACCATGATAAACAAACATACACACACCTCGGAAACAGAAAGCTTACATACGCATCAGCAAATAGAAAGTTAAAACTATCTGCTGCTACCCTCCGATTTATTAATCCTCTTGGTGCATAGAAATTAAATTGTTACTGTTGATAATTTGTGGATTAGCCCGGTGAACAAGCTAATGATGGTGGTGGTGGATGTGGTGGCGGTGGTAAAGAAAATGGTTTAGATATGGTAGTTGGAATATATATATATATAGCCGATGGCTTAACGACCGTGGTAAATTAGATATAAATAATTACACACACACACACGAGAAAATTAAAAATGCTTTCTAACATAAAGGGAGAATTCTATGTCAGCTTCTGTCTCAAGCACACAATTACATAACACACCAGACACGATTACACATCACAAAGAAGCACACACGCACAGGAGTGGCTGTGTGGTTAGTAGCTTGCTTACCAACCACATGGTTCCGGGTTCAGTCCCACTGCGTGGCATCTTGGGCAAGTGTCTTCTACTATAGCCTCGGGCCGACCAAAGCCTTGTGAGTGGATTTGGTAGACGGAAACTGAAAGAAGCCCGTCGTATATATGTATATATATGTGTGTGTGTGTGTGTGTGTTTGTATGCAAAAAGAGACCGATAGAATAAGTACTAGGCTTACAAAGAATTTCTCGACTAGAGGCGGTGCTCCAGCATGGCCGCAGTCAAATGACTGAAACAAGTAAAAGAGTATATATATATATATATATATATATATACACACACAGAGTTAATGTGTATAGGGAACTCATTCATGGGTTGTGATGAAGACAATAGACTACTTAAGCACTTGGTCAGGGGATCAAACCTGACAAGGGTGATTGTGTTGTGTCACTGGACAAAGCACATAACTATGCCGACTGAAGCAAATAAATATACGAATAAAAGGCTGACTCGTGGTTGATTGGGTTTTATTTATATGTTAATCAGGAGGCGTGTCTATGCCCCTAACCCTAACCCCTAGCAGGCCCTGTCAAACTGCTGAGTTTTGACATGGGGCCCTGAACATCTGCATGTCAACATGAATGCTTTGCAGATAAATGTGAGTGGGTGTTTGCAACATAGTGAATTCCACCAAAGACACCTAAAGACCAGGTGGTCATCATCATCATCGTCATCGTCGTCGTCGTCGTCGTTTAACGTCCGCTTTCCATGCTAGCATGGGTTGGACGATTTGACCGAGGACTGGTGAAACCAGATGGCTACACCAGGCTCCAATCTGATTTGGTAAGGTTTCTACAGCTGGATGCCCTTCCTAACGCCAACCACTCTGAGAGTGTAGTGGGTGCTTTTACGTGCCACCAGCACGAAGGCCAGTCAGGCGGTACTGATGGTGATGGTGGTGGTTTGTTTGTAGCAGAAAGGGCATCTAACCGTAAAAACATGTAACAGCAAAACAACAATGAAACTATTTCATCCAAGTCAACATGGAAAAATGAATGTTAAAAAAAGAGAAGAAAGAGAAACAAAAGAAAAATATTAAGAACGCTTTGGGGTAAACATTTTACAGTAAGCTATAAGAGTTTAAAATATTTAACCTTTTGAAGAAGCAGTAAGTCAATTTAAAATGTTAAGTGGATTAGATATATATTTATCTATGTATCTTTCTACTTATCTAGCTTTATCAATTAATGGAGTTTACCAGAGTCTGTTTAAAAACTTCCTAAGAAAAACCTGGCACTTACAAATTCAACTGAGTTTAATGTAAACCATAGGAGGAGCAATTTGGAACAAAAGCAACATAAAAATTTTAAAAAACGCTTGTAATAGCTTAGTTATAACCCCTAACCAATGATATAAATATATAAAAATATTTATATTCACACATATAATGAATGCTGTAAACATTTACTGACTGAGAAGCATACATCTATCCATAAACATGACTTTAGATAGAGTCAGCTAAAATCAAATGAAATTTGTTGTTGATTAGCATCGGGGTCAACTCTGAATACACATCTATGACTTGTTGTTGGCACTCCGTCGCTTACGACATCGAGGGTTCCAGTTGGTCCGATCAACAGAACAGCCTGCTCGTGAAATTAACGTGCAAGTGGCTGAGCGCTCCACAGACAAGTGTACCCTTAACGTAGTTCTCGGGGATATTCAGCGTGACACAGTGTGACAAGGCTGACCCTTTGAATTACAGGCACAACAGAAACAGGAAGAAAGAGTGAGAGAAAGTTGTGGTGGAAGAGTACAGCAGGGTTCGCCACCATCCCCTGCCGGAGCCTCGTGGAGCTTTAGGTATTTTCACTTAATAAACACTCACAATGCCCAGTCTGGGAATCGAAACTGCGATCCTATGATCACGAGTCCGCTGCCCTAACCACTGGGCCATTGCACCTCCACACATTATTAAACAAAGACATTTTATCAATAACCAATTTCATCTACTTTTAGGAGACATTCTATCCAGGATAACATTAGCCAGACAGTATGGTGTGATTCGAAGAAGATTTGGTTGCTATTTTAAGCAGATTGAGCGACCACTTAGAGGTCAATGCTGCTGGTGGTCTTACTTAATTCATTCATGAACTAAACTTCACTTGTGATATTTGAAAGGTTTCCTGGAGGCTGATGATCTCTGAATACTAAAAAAAAAAAAAAAAAAAAAAACTATAAATATGAAAACAGCCTCTAGGCTCCTTCAGCTTCAAACCATCAATTGATGATGCTTTGCTAGCTAAATAAATAGATCGGAACATAACTGAGAAAACTTAAATGAAAGCTAATAAATATTGATTTCAGACTTTCAGAGAGGGTAGGAGGCCAGGCTCAGAATGTTGAATCATAGATGAGCACAAGAGATTCTGGTGATTGTCTTGTACAGGTACAAAACTGACTTTCTAAACCTCATATCAAGCAAGAACTTCTAATTCTCATTTATTGGTACCTGATACCAATATTAAACTTGTATTATTTATTCTAGTGTACAGGTAAGGTATAATTAATATTTGTTTGCTTTAAGAGTCTGTTGACAAAGGTGACCACTCCTGGTTTGGAAAAACCAGTAAGAAAATCAATCATTCTAGAAAATCAATATTGTTCCCTTATAACAACAACAGCAAAAAAGCGTGGGGGGGGGGAGTATAATTTATTGTTAGTGTTTATCAGAGAGAAGGCAGCAAGCTGGCAGAATCTTTAGCATGCCAGGCAAAATGCTTAGCGGCATTTCATCTCTCTTCATGCTCTGAGTTCAGGGGATGAAACTTTACCTTTCATCCTTTCAGAGTCGATAAAATAAGTACCAGCTGAGCACTGGGGATCGATGTAATCAATTAACACCCTCCTCCAAAATTGCTGGCCTCGTGACAAAATTTGAAATCAAAAGGGAATAGGAGAGCAATGAAGACCTGTAGGGGCAAATAGGACAAGATTTTAATATGCAAATTCCCCCCAACCTCGATATTTGACACAAAGCCACAAATTTCAGAAGATAGGAACAATGAATGGCATAAAGTCACCCAGCACTAGACAAGCACTTTTTTGTTTACTCTTTTACTTGTTTCAGTCATTTGACTGTGGCCATGCTGGAGCACCGCCTTTAGTCGAGCAAATCGACTCCAGGACTTATTCTGTGTAAACCTAGTACTTATTTTATCGGTCTCTTATGCCAAACTGCTAAGTTACGGGGACCTAAACACACCAGCATCAGTTGTCAAGCGATGTTGGAGGGACAAACACAAACACACTAACATACACACACACATACATACATATACATATATATTTTTTTTCCAGATGTGCAATTATGCATATATGGATGAGTGCATATAAGTGTGTGTGTGTATATATGAAAGATATATATATATATATATATATATATATATATATA
>NC_068986.1:34443740-34451442 GCF_001194135.2 Octopus bimaculoides | reverse complement strand
CTCTCTCTCCCCCTTTTCACCATACAAAGCCCAACTACAGTTAAAGACTTCTAGGGGGAAGGTGGTGGTTGTGGTGGAGGGGGAGGAGAACTAAGAGAAATTATGAGTAACATGTGTGACGCAAGCCAGCCCAAAAGATCCAGTTTCTAGTGACAAGAAAGACAGTGCATACATAATCAATAAAAAAATGGAGGGGGCGCAATTTAAAAAAAAAAAGTGTCAAATGTCAGAATGGTTTATTACAATGCCCGATTACTCCACCCACAATTCCACATTCTATTTTGCCTTTTTTCTCTCATTTTGTGTATAAATATGAACCATTTGAAATACATGGCCTTTCCTTCTCGTTTCATTATAAATGTTAAACACACGCACACAATTACACAATACAAAACCAATAAAACAGACGCACAGTTGTATCACATATACAATATATATATATGAATGTGTGCGCACGCATGTGTATGTGTGTGTGTGCGTGCGTATACACATGTAGGCATGTGTGTGTGTGTGCTCAGTGTGTATGTGCATTCGTGTGTGAAATCCTGTGAATACGTAATGATTTCTTACTTTCAGACATAGATGAGAAAGGAGACAAAGCGAGATGACATCCATACATTAAAAAGAAATAAAGTAAAGAAGGTTGGTAGAGAAGGAAAGAAGAAAGAAAATGAACCAGAGAGAGAGAGGGGGGGAGCAAGAGCAAATTGAAGGTAGGGAGGGGTGGCGGGAAGAAAGGCGAGGAAGGTAAGGAGTAACAGAGAGAGGGGGGAGGTTGCACTCAGAGTGCTGTGTACGTGTGAAGTTTGCATCCTGAGTAGCGGAATGCGCGTAGGAAGAGTGTTAACAGATGAAATGGAATCATGAAAAACCATACAACTCAATACTTCCAACAAAGGTGACAAAAACAGCTGATGTTAAGTTACAAATGATGAATAAAGTTGGAAGACAAGTAGTAAACAGGCACCGGGGAGACATCACAGAAACAGAAGTGTGTGTGTGCGATTGTGTTTATGTGAGTGTGCGTGTGTGCATTTGAGTGCACTGGGAGTGTGGCGTTGGTGGTGAGAGGAAACCTTATGTCTAGTCTGGAAGGGAACTTAAGTACCTCTGTCTATCTACATACGTCTACTTCCATACAAGTCAGTATGTGGCTGAGTATGTCTTAGGCTGTGTGGACACATGATTGTCCTAGTGTCCATGTAAAAGATGACTAACTACATTTAACACTGTATACTTGTGCACCCACTCACTCGATGACAGACACACTCACTCACTCATACATAGAAACCATAAATGCTTGCTTGCAAGAGTAAGATCCAATAGCATGCATGCAGACACACATACTCACACACAAACACAAATGCAGATATCTAAAGATCTAAAACATGATAGTCTGCATGTGTGCATGAATACATGTAGACATAGCGAACACACACAGCGTAGCCAGGCTTCAACCAGTAGTGGGCCAGATGACGCAAAAAAGGAAAATGTAATATATATATATATACACACACACACACACACACACATACATAACATACATATATCACACTTGCTGTAATATCTTCACATGAAGATGAACAAAATTACACGCATTTGTATATATGCAGTACAAGTACATGCTAATCCGCATGTAATTTAATTTATATATGCTACTTCACAGCATGTGTGATATTCAATATATTTGCATGTATATTGTCGTTCTGTGCAATCTCCGCATTTATATGTATGTATAATACATTACGCGTAAACATTGTAAAGTGTAATGAAACACAGATTGCATACACAAATCATTTTCTATATTATGTGTGTCCTGTAAATACGAGCACACATATCTATGTATGCTTCCTTCCTTCATCTTACATCGTTTTTACCATGCTAGTATGGGTTATATATATATATATATATATATATATATATATATATATATATATATATAGACACACACACTGTGCTCTGTACATATATATAAATAATACCTGTATGTTTTTTAATTCTTTTGCTTGTATCCGTCATTTGACTGCAGCCATGCTGGAGCACCACCTTAAAGGGTTTCAGTCGAAGAACTTGACCCCAGGACTTTATTCTTTTTAAGCCTAGTAGTTATTCTATTGGTCACTTTTGCCGAACTAAGTCACAGGGACATAAACACACCAGTATTGGCTGTCAAACACACACATGACAGGCTTCTTTCAGTTTGATCAGCCCAAGGCTATAGTAGAAGACACTTGCTCAAGGTACCACGCAGTGGGATTGAATCTGGAATAATGTGGTTTGGAAGTAAGCTTCTTACCACACAGCCACAGTGTGAATATTTTCTCTCTGTAATGCCATTTTGTTATTAACCTCTTTAATACCTATAAATATATAAGTGTAAGTAAACATATGTATACATTGTCTTTTGTTTTCTTTTTCTTAATGCTTTGGTCTGGGAAAATAGGTTTATGCTCATGGCCTATCACAGGCCTCCATCAACAAGATGGTTAATGTCCAACTTGGATAAATTATAAGCTGATAGCTGCTGCAGAGAAAAATTAAGCAGGAGGGTATTCCAATGAGTCAATATTCTGAGGAAGGAGGACTGAATTGGTATTGTGTATGTGTGTGTGTCGTTAAGAAGTTCACTTGTTAACTATGTGGTTTGCGTAATTGTCTTCTGTAACAGTAATTTCAGGCCAGGCAATATTTAGTGAGTGAATTTGGGAGAGAGAATTGCAAGAAGCTTATCATGAGAGTGTGCATGTATGTGTTTTCATGTGCATAAATGTGCAAGTATGTTGGCATTCCTTGCTTTGTCACCAGTTGAGCAAAGTTTTGGTTAATGTCAACATTCCCCTTTGATGTTACAACTGATTGCTCTGCACTTTTAAATACCTTGAGAATAAAAAGAAGAAAAAAAAGAAACCTTTACTTGTAAAACAGGTAAGGGTTATGATGACAGGAAGAGTATCCAGCTATAAAATCCTGCTTCAAATAACTACTCATCTACCTCATGCAAGCATGGAAAAAATGGAGGTTAAACAAATGAACGCACACATCCAATGTGTATGTATGTATGAGAATACAACCTCAGAATATTTTTAGCTAAATAAATCATAAAACCTTTAGTTATTATAAAATATGATCGTAGACATCAACACTATAATCTCTTCTATCACTTCCATCTGACACAAAACTTGAAATATCCTTGATTTCATTTATTCACAAACAAACTTAATTAGATAAAAAGATGTAAAGGCGTGGAAGGAACACCTACTCTCAGTAAATATGTTCTTTGTTGTTTTTAATTCTATGATCAAAGACCTCCTGTCTATACCACCTTCACATCTTAGAAGATAAGGCTGCAGCTATACTCCTCTATTGTTACCATCTATAACTGACTGTAAAACCCAGAAGAAGATAGTGAAGATTTCTCAATTGCTGGACCTATTCCTTTGAAGCTGTTTACATTCAATCTTGGGCTTCTATTACTGAGACAAAGTGGGAAACAAAGAGATGATGAGAAGAGCTGGCATGGGAAGATTGCAGGTCATGGTGGATAAGCGGCAAATATGGTTTATTGGCCATGTGCTTTGATTACCGCAGGAAAGACATGACACCGTCATGATGGAATTAACACTGGAAGAAGGGAAAAGACTGAATAGAAGACCAAGAAAGGTGTAATGTAGTATGTTCTAAGACAAAATGATAGCAATGGAAGATAGCAATGGAAGTCAGCCTCAGGTGGAGCTAAGAGGAAAGTGAATAATCAAGATCTTTTAAGAAAGCGCATTGCTTCTTTGCCAACAGCATTACACACGCGATGGACCTCTTTCAATTTCTGTCTACCAATTCCACTCACAAAGCTCTGATCAGCCCAAGGCAATAAAAAAAAAAACACTTGCCAAAGGTGCCACACAGAGGGACAGAACATGGAATCATGTGGTTGGAAAGCAAACGTCTTACCACACAGCCATGCCTGCACTTATATTTTTTTCTATATTTCTTCCTTAATTTTTAACTTTGGAATGTTATTTTTTTAAAGTTATACGCAAAGTGTGCCACTAATCATTTTTTTATTTGATCTCCAGTGCATCATGAAATCAAAATAATTGGAAACCATTGATCCTGATCGACTTACACCAAGACAATAGGTTTACTTATGATAAGAGGTTTCACTTGCGGCTGACTACTAAACTAGAACGATGACTTCTGATGACAGGCAAATTCAATTTTGTATGTCAATCAGATTAACAATGTCAATATATTTACATAATGTTAGCTTCACAACCATGTACTTTCAGGTTCAATTCCACTATGTGGCGCCTTGGTCAAGGATCGTCTATCAATGACCCAAAGCCTTTGTCGATTTGGTAGAGGGAAACTAAAAGAAGACCATCATTGGTACAAGTGTGTGAGTGTAAGTGTATTTGCATGTGTATATATAATTATACACACACACATATATATATATGTATACATTTTCTTTATCATTGTTTACATTTTAAATGTGTGTCTTATTATTTTCACTTCTCTGAAAAGTCACGATGTATAAGCAATATCGTAGCTGTCAGCTCTCCTTCCACTCACTTTGTTCCTTCATAGCTATAAGAAAATAAGAGGTCTGCCTAACCCATGCAAGCGTATAAAAATGAATGTGAGACAAAACACTTAAGCTTAGACATGCTCATGGTATCTATTTTATTGATTATAGGTCATTTTGACACCAGATGGAGCTGAATATTGAACAGCAATGCATTAAACTGGAATATACAAACATCGGGTTAAATTCATTCAATAAATAATAATAATAATAATCCTTTCTACTATATGCACAAAGCCTGAAATTTTGGGGGAGGGGACAAGCCGATTACATCAACCCCAGTATTTCCCCGAAAGAATGAGAGGCAAAGTTGACCTTAACAGAATTTGAACTCAGAATGTGAAGATGGACGAAATATAGATTAGCATTTCGCCTGGTTTGCTAACGAGTCTGCCAGCTCACTGCCTTTTTTTTTTTATATAATAATAATCCTTTCTACTAAAGGGACAAGGCTTGAAATTTGGGGGTAGAGGACTAGTCAATTACGTCAACTCCAGGGTTTCACCACTACTCAATTTATTGACCCTGAAAGGATGAAAGGTAAAGTCGATCTCAGCAAAATTTGAACTCAGAATGTTAAGACAAACAAAATGCCACTAAGCATTTTGCCCAGCATGTTAACGATTCTGCCAACTGACAGTGAAGCCCGACTCCTTCACCAAACAAGCAGAAGAAGGGAGTAAAAAGGCAAGTGTCTGGTGCCTTCAAATAGCCAGTCCTCCAGGTAGGCTGTACTCATTGGCCATAGATAGCAAGCAGCTTAGGAGAAGGACCACTCAGATTTCAAAACCAGGAAAGCAAGGCCTCTGCTGCCTTAGTAGAGATGGTGTCTCGATAAAAATTCTAGTTGGTGGTAACCTAAAAACATAGATCTGTGAGTGAAAAATGCCAGCTTGACCTCGGAATAATAATGATGAAAGACAAGGCTGATGTCAGTGCTCACAAGGCTTTGGTTGACCTGAGACTTTAGTGGAAGACACTTTCCCAAAGTACCACACAGTAGGACCGAACTCGGAACCATTTGGGTGAGAAGCAAGCATTTTACCACACAACGCCTGCACCCAAGAAGAAGAAAGAAAAAAACTCTTAGCGTTTTAAGCAAAACCCTCTTACCCACGAAAGGATTTCCTTGACATACTGAGATTCTTCTCATCTTAATTTGGAAATTAAACCGTTTCCAAATTTTGCAAACTTTACTACATTTAATAGAGCAAGAATGTTACACGAGGGATGAAGACAGTATAGCAAGTAAGTACAAATGTTGAAATGTTATTAACATGTCACATTAAGTCCACACTTTGTTCTTGTTGATGTTAAATCTTTAAAAAAGGGGGGCAAATAAAACAAACAGACCTTAAAGTAGACGAAATAATTATAAGACAGGAAAAGCTCATACAAAAAAAAACAAAACAAAGTGTTTCATGTTAATTTTGTTATGGAACACACACACACACACACGCACTTTCAAAGGTACTGTCTACCTCTATTCTCCATCTCTCAATTTTCTTTTCTTTTCTTTTTTATCTAAGGAATCAAACATCATCATCATCATTATTATTACAGCAACAAGTAAGCGTCAGTATGGAGGGGGGTGATGTGGTGGTGGTGGTGGTGGAGGAATCGCAGAAAGTATCTTCTGATTAAGAAAAACCACAAGCTTGAAAGTTATAAGGAGGAAATGAACACTTTCTTTTAATTTAATATTTTAATTAACACTTAATTTACCAAACATAATTTCAGAAGGGAAAAAAATAAATAAGTAAATAAATAAATAAACACACACCCGAAAATTTGTTTATTTTAAACTTTTTTTTTTTTGCTGTTAATTTCTTTGTTGTTGTTGTTATTATTGTTATTATTATTATTATTATTATTATTATTATTATTATTATTATTCCTTTCTTTTTGTGGTATTTTCTGTAAAACCGAAATATTAAAAAAAAAAACAGGTATGCAAAATAATAACTACAGAGATAAAAGGGAGAGAAATAAAAAAAAAGGATGCGATAAAAATATTTTTTAAAAAGTGTTGATGGTGGTGGGTTTGCAAAAGGCCTTCTATGATAAGCATCTCATTTTCTTTATCATTGTTTATATTTGAAATAAAATAGAGGAGAAAGAAAGTAAAAAAAAAGAAAAAGAAAAAAGAAAAAGGTGTGGGGAAGTTTAAGAGCGAAGGAAATCTTGAGGGAATATTTTGACACCTTGAATCTGAAACAATTAAATGTTCACAAAAATTACTTTTAAAATGTGTAATGATTTTGTTTAACTATTTATTTATTATCATCATTATCGTCAGCACCCTTGCCAGTCTTTGTCGCTTGTTAATCCAACACAAGTGTTGTTTAAAACAAGAAATGAACCCTTTCGTTCTCTCTCTCTCTCTCTCTCCCTCCGCCTTACTCTGTATCTTTCTATACCGTTTGCTTTGCATGTCTCTCAGTTTCTTTGTCTCTCTCTCTCTCTTTCTCACATACATGCATGCAAACAGATTAACGAATGGACATTGGGATGCGATGAATCAAACTTAACATAATTGCTTATGATAACATCACATCACATCATATCACATCAGCAGAATGAAATAATAAAAGGGGTGGCAATAGGGAGAAAGAAGAGAGAGTGAGCGGGGAGAGGTGAAAAAAGAGGTAAAGGAGGAAGAGAAGAAAAAGGAAGTTAGACAGGGAGTTAATGGGTGGCAGGAGAAGGTAATCTAACTATTGGTAATTTTGCCTTTGCTGACGAAGAAGTGGAATAAGATAATTTTGATTCAATAGAAAAGGGTCTTTCCTATCAGAGAACAAACTATAAGCCATCTGTGAAGAATTGCCAGGTTTCACAGCTAAGGTGTGCCAAAAGGTTGACTTAGGTTTAAACACATGTAAACTTGAAGAAACAGGCAGAGATTCCTCACAGCAAACAACCACATTTACATCCAATTTCAGACATTTGAAGCGCGCGCGCGCGCGCACACACACACACGCACACAGTGAGAGATAAAGAGCATAATAAGCAATTATATAAATGATAAAGGAAAAAGATTTTGTTTAATGGACTTCATTAGCTTAAAGCTGTTTCTGCTATGCAATGTAATTCACTTACAGTTGAATTCTGAAG
>NC_068986.1:34440594-34443730 GCF_001194135.2 Octopus bimaculoides | reverse complement strand
ATATATATATATATATATATATATATATACACACACAGGTGTAGCTGTGTGGTAAGAAGATAGCTTCCCAACCACATGGATTTAGGGTTCAGTCCTGCTATATGGCATCTTAGAGTAAATGTCTTCTACTATAGCCAGGCCAACCAAAGGCTTGTGAGTGGATCTGCTAGACGGAAACTGAAAGAAGCCCTTCATGTGTGTCCTTGTGTCTTTGTCCTTGTAACTTAGCAGTTCAACAAAAGAGGCTGACAGAATACGTGCCAGGCTTTAAAAACAATAAAATAAGTACTAGGGAGTTGATGAGGAGTCAAAGATTCCATGAAGGGGTCGATAGTCTAAGAAGTTTGGGGACCCCTGATCTAACCCATGCTGACATGGAAAATAAAACACCAACAAACGGAAAGAAAAAAATATACAAGTATACAAGCTTTGTTTATTACACAGGGAAATAGTATCCGTACCATTCTTTGTGTGTTTGTGTATTTGTATAGCGTTATAACATTGTAAGTACTTAAAATATTTATGTATGTTAAATATAATGCAACATAAAACTCAGTATGAAATGTTGAGTAGTTATATATATATTTTTATTTTAAAAACAAGGAGTGACTGTTATTTACTTTGCCATACAGCTCCTCTGACTATCAGACGAGTCGCACGGTGATACTTATAACTGTCGCCCTTAAGATTAGGTTATAAAATACATGGGGAAGGATGAAACCAATACGCAGCTTGTGTACATTTGTGGGTGGATGTAAATAAACTTATGTATGTATAAAAATTAAAGAACTATATAAGCACCGGCACGGCTGTGTGATAAGAAGTTGACTTTACAACTGCAGGATTTCAGTTCAGTGCCACAACGTGACACCAGGAGCAAGTGTCTTCTGCTAAAGCTCTGACCAGACCAAAGCTTTGCAAGTGCATTTGGTAGAGAGAAACCGAAATAAGCCCCCAGTCATGTATGCGTGTGTGTATATACATGTATATGTAACACGAACACGCGAACAAGAATTGTGATGGTTGGGTTAGAAGTCTATTAAAAACTGCCCTCCACCCCTAATCACGTATTTTGAGCAACATCTCACCCATCAAACTCATCATATAATAGAAACATCATGCACAATGTGTGTGTGTGTGTGTGTGTGTGTGTGTGTGAGAGTGTGAAAAGTTGGATTTCCAATAAGATTTAATGCAGTGTTTCTCAACCCCTTTTTTTTTTACCTATCGACCCCTTTGATTCCTATTTTACTCAGATGGACCCCCTCCTAAGTCATTCAATGTTTAAAAAAAAAAACATTATATCTATATAATTAAATATTACAAACTGTGTAAAAAAAAAAATATATGTGAATATATTTTGCGTATTGTAGAAGTATAACCAATTTATCGCACATAAATTCTAACAACAAAATTTTATATGGACCCCTAAGGGCCGAACAGGCCCCAGTTGAAAGCCACTGCTTTAATATGTTAAAAACACATTTTTCGTAGAATATGTGTTGCTTGAAATTAGGATGTATCTATTTCGCGCATACATTTTTTTTTAAGCCACCACATACAGGATGCATAACGAATCTTATACATAGGTGTAAAGCTTGTAAAATTTTATATATATCATCATCATCCTCCTCCTCATCGTCGTCTAACGTCCACTTTCCAGGGTTAGACAGTTTGACTGGGGACTGGTGAGCCAGATGGCTGCACCAGGCTCATATATATATATATGTGTGTGTGTGTGTGTGTGTGTGTGTGTGTGTGTGTGTGTGTGTGTGTGTGTGTGTGTGTGTGTGTGTGTGTGTGTGTGTCAGTGTGTATAACATATGTGATTGGGTTTGTATATGCAAACAAAATAATTGCTTATTTAATTGTCTTTTCTTTGAGTTTAGAAAATATCTAAATATCTTCTCGCGCTTAAACATTTAAACTGAAGAAAACAAAATGTAAAAGAAAGGAAAACAAAGTTTTTATCTAAAAACACAAACTAAAATAAATATCTAAATTTACTGAAATTAAAATAATAATAATAATAATAATAATAATGATAATGATGATATTTTTTTTATCTAAATAGAATAATAATAATCATCATAAACAGGGTTTAGAATAACAATGCGGAAAACAAAAAGGTGAATACAACACAGCCCGTATAATTAATAATAATAATAATAATATCAACATTTTTTTTTTTTAAATGGTTGTTCCCTGAAGAATATACCCTATGCTAAATGTCAGATATGAAGATCCCTTTAACTGGTTTGAAGACGAAAACAAAAGCATTTATTTTTTTAAAAATTTTCTTTCGTTTTCATTCATTAGGCAAACTATCCATATCAATATAAAATTAATTAGCATCAACTCCCACATACAGACACATACATATATGCACATAGAAATTAATATCATATCACGGGCATGTAAACAATTACATAAGCACACAAATACATGCACATACCCACAAACATGCAAACCATTGCAACACTCCGTCTAATGAACACCGAGGAACAATTGATAACTAAATAATCACGAATAATTTTTGAAAAGAAGAAAAAAAAAGAAATTCATTCAATAAAAATAAAATAGAATAGAATACACACTTTCTTTCACACACACACACGCGTGCGCAAAGTGTTCTGCAAACTTGAGTCACAATAAAATTGAAAAAAGCCAGGGAAAACTAGATTTTTGGCAATTACACACAAATAATTAAAAAGATATGCATGATAAATATGCGTGTATGTACATGCACGTGCACACACACACACACACATATACATTATATAGATTACATATGTAATTATACAAATACACACATATGTACATATATAAATATACACACACATATCTACACAAATATACAATATTTACATATGTATATATAAATACAGACATATATAATATTTATATACACATATATAAATTCACACATTTATACAATAATTACATGTATATTTAAATACACACACTACATTCATATATAAACACATACAAATATACATAATACACAAACGCGTATACAACCGCATATATTTATGTATGCACATGTATACATATCTGCATTTGTCTGTATATATGTGTAATAGATGCAGGTCACACACATGCAAACACATAATATATATATATATATATATATATA
>NC_068986.1:34438342-34439431 GCF_001194135.2 Octopus bimaculoides | reverse complement strand
TATATATATATATATATATATATATAAATATATATATATATATATAGGTACACACACACACACACACATATATAGATGCCTCAATCTATGTACATATGTAAGTATCAATGATGCTGTTTGTAGGCTTGTTTGACATTGTTTAATGGAATAAAAAAAAAAGTAAAAAAACTTACCAAAAAAAATAAAGAAATAATAAATAGCTTATTCTCTTTTAAAACTTAGTGCTGTTGAAATAAATTTGAAACTGTTCACTTCCATGTGACAACACAGACAAGTGCCGAATAATGCCTGAATAAAGCTTCTTTGAGACGGAGAAAAAGCATGTGAGATCAAAGTTTTCTCGAAATCAAAGGATTTTTAACTAAGAAAAGATATCACAGAATTTGAAATACATCACGCAGAGAGCAAAGAATAATATACATAACCATACAGAAACATACGTCCACATGCGTGTATGTATACATGTGTGTGTGTGTGTGTGATTGCATGAATGCGAGTACACACACATATATACATATACAAACATACACACACACACATGCATACTTTCACTTGCAATCTAAGGCAGATGGAAAAGCAGTGCAAAGTTTTCGGAAATTGCATTCATTTAAATTTCTGCTTTTGCTAATCTTTGAAATATCACCAGATTAAAGAGAATCAGAGATAAAAGTGGTTTTGTATTTTATACAGTCTACATATATATATAAATATATGTGTGTGTTTGTGTATACACATGCAGACATGCCTATACATGTGTGTAAGTGTGCGTAAGTGTATGTACATATATATATATATTTTAATCTTATGTAAGTGTGCCTCTGTTTATATGTGCATGTTTTATGTAATACAATACACACAAGCATGTAAAGCACAAATATATACCTATAAAAAAAATTACATCTATATATATATATATATGCATGTGCATATACACAAAAATTATATAGTTTTAGGGAAAAGAACCAAGGTTCATGAACTCATCGATGATAATCCACTGTCACATATAGAAAAATTAATAAGTAAAAGCACAATAAATAAAATTTGGATTTTTATCCCTAATAATAGTATTATTATTATTATTATGATATA
>NC_068986.1:34437157-34437776 GCF_001194135.2 Octopus bimaculoides | reverse complement strand
TATATATATAGATATATATATATATATATATATAGAGAGAGAGAGGGGGGGGGTCAAATATAGGCACATGACCAATGATTTCATGTTGAGGGTTGTTAAGTGGGTTACATCAGCCTCAGTGCTCAACTGGTATTTATTTCATCAACCCTGAGAAAATGAAAGACCAAGTCGGCCGTGCCAGAATTTGAACCCGGAACGTAAAAGATATACAAAATGCTGTTGAGGATTATGTGAGCTCACTCCCATATATATTATATTATGTAACTGTGTGTGAATATAGATATGAATGAATGTATGCATGTATGTATACATGTATACATGTATGTATATATGTATACATATTAAAGTGCCTGTGTGTGTGTGCGTGTAGGTATGGGCAACCTGTTTAAAGGAGCAGGCCCCTTGAAACAAACTCAAGTGGGCCACAGTGCAAAAAAAAAGTTCAAGGTAATTTTTTTCGTAAGGCATACTGGTTCCAAATGTCCAGCAGACTGCATATGGCCCAGAGGCCACAATTTGCCAGTGATTGTTATAGACACACAAACACACAAGTAGCAAAAAAAAAAAAAAAACCATAAACACATATATATATGTATTTGCTCCTGGGGTTATATATATA
>NC_068986.1:34430840-34436770 GCF_001194135.2 Octopus bimaculoides | reverse complement strand
AATCAGATCTAGAAATCTTAAGTTTTACAGACATACATCCTATCAAAGCGGGGGATTTATCTCTCTATCACTTCAAGCTAGGGTAACTAGATATATACAGTGAGCCCTTCGGACCTTCAGAAATAACTGCATATCGTTGCCCATCAGTTTAAATACCTACATAAATGCACTGAATAACATGTGTACGGAGAAATGTTTTTATTGAAAGATGAAGCAACTTCAATGCATTGTTATTCTGAATTTGGGGGGGGGGGCTTATAATTTTGTTTCCCTCTTTTTTAAATGTTTTTCTCATACATTTTTGAAAGGGCATTTTGAGTACTTTTTCTCTTATTTGTTGAAACAAATATTAATGAGTATGCATATACATATATACACAATATATATACAAGTTGTAATAATGAAGTCAAACCAGATATATAAATATTTACATACATATATATATACACACACACATACATACATATATATATGTATCACACACACAAGACAATATATACACAAACAATATGCAACATATGTATGCCTGTGTTTTTGTATTTATGTGCATGTATTTATATACACACTTGTACAATATACTACATGCAGATTGCACACACGCGCATGTGTGCGTATATTAAGAAAAAAAATTAATATGCAATCTATATGCTATGTAATACAAGGAGTAAATTACAAATAGGAAGGAAAAAACTGTGTGTCATGACATGAAAAGAATGTATTAAATTAAATTAACAAGATAAATTAAGTAAAAAGAAATATATACACAGAATGCACTTGAGTAGCCTAGAGTAGGAATTTATTAAAAAAATAATGTTCTGCTGATGTTAGAAGAAAAAAAAAATTTTTTAAATACATATCTAAAATAAAAATATATTTAGGGGCCCAAAAAATTAAGTGGTTTTCAAATAGTGATATTATGGGCACACACACGTATTGGGATATCTGAGTGTAATAATAATAATAATATTTACATAAAATATACAATTGCAAATATAATGAAATGGTTTTTCAAAACAACGATATTACATTCATTCATATTGGATATATAAGATATATATATATATGTGTGTATATATATATGTGTGTGTGTGTGTGTGTGTGTGTGTGTGTGTGTGTGTGTGTGTACATACACATTAAATATATGACCATAATTTACTGATAAAAGTACTCAATACAGTGTGAAGAGAGACAGTTTTAAAAATAATAAGAGGTCATATGTGACTTCAAATTTTACATGTCTAGAAGGTTGATCACAGGTGAGGTATATGCAAACATATACACACAAATGTAATATAGTGTAGACGTGCATATATATATATATATATATATATATATATATATATATATATATATATATATATATATATATATATATATATACACACATATACATATATATGACGTATATACATATATATATATATATACATATACATATATATGACGTATATATATATATATATATATATATACACACAGACACACCAACATATATATCTCTACATATATCTATAAATATATATATATACATAGATATATATATATATATACATATATATAAATATATATATACATACATATATATATATAAATATATATATTCATACAAATACATATATATATATATATATATATATATATATATATATATATATATATATATATATACACACACATATACATATATATATATGAATAAATATATACATCTACATGCATAGATATATATATATATACACACACATATATTCTTGGTGAACGTCCCTTTGACTTTTACTGTTTTTGTCTTTGAAATCATCATTCATTATCGATTTGCCTATATACATACCCCACATATATACACAACCCCACACATATGCATGTATATACACACATATATATGTGTACAAAGAGAAGATAGCTGTGGAATAAAAATGGGAAACTGCTGTGTACAAGGAGGGGACACACACACACACACACACACACACACACACACACACACACACACACCAAAAAGCAGAACTTAAGAATGTAGAAATTAGTGACTGTGACATGGTTATAAATGAATGTTTAGAAGTTAAAGAAATTGCTTAATTTTTAATATAAAGATAGGAGAACATGAAAGTCTAATGGCTTCATTCTGCTAAGATTATTAGGTGGGCTCAAAGAAGATGAAAAGAAATATAATAAAAGAAGAATTAGAAGAGCTAGTCAGCGATAATTAAATCCAGACGAGGAACCACACTGGCTAAGAACTCTCCCAGTTCCACCAAATTTTGCCAATAAGAAGGATATTAGTATTAGCTGTGTTGTGCAATAATTTGAAAAATAGATCATATGTAGATGGAGAGATGACTTAGGAGCAAATTTAATCATAGCAATATGATGTGTGTTTGCGGCGCGTATAATAATAAACAAGAGAGTTGTAGGTGTGATATTGCAAATAGAAGGGCATATAAACAAATCAAAGAGCTTTGGTAAATGAAATATAATTGTACTGGTGTGAATGCGGATGTCTATGCATATATATATATATATATATATATGCGTAGGAGTGGCTGTGCGGTAAGTAGCTTGGTTACGAACTACATGGTTCCGGGTTCAATCCCACTGCATGTCACCTTGGACAAGTGTCTTCTACTATAGCCTCGGGCCGACCAAAGCCTTGTGAGTGGATTTGGTAGACGGAAACTGAAAGAAGCCCGTCGTATATATATATGTATGTATGTATATATATGTGTGTGTGTGTGTGTGTGTGTGTGTGTGTTTGTCTTCCCGACATTGCTTGACAACTGATGCGGGTGTGTTTATGTCCTCATAACTTACCAGTTTGGCAAAAGTGATGGATAGAATAAGTACTAGGCTTACAAAAAATAAGTCCTGAGGTCGATGTGCCCGACTAAAGGTGGTGCTCCAGCATGGCCACAGCCAAATGACTGAAACAAGTAAAAGATTAATATATATATATATAGATAGATAGATAATTATATATGTGTATATATATATCTATGTATTCATGTGTGTATATATATATATATATGTGTGTGTGTTTATTTACATACATGTACACATCATCATCTTACATCCACCATTCTATGCTTGCATGGGGCAGGCAGATTTTCAACAGCCAGATGCCCTTCTTGTCACCAACCCTTACTTCTTTTCATGGTAACATTCCCACTATTGCCAGACATGTTTTTCACAGAACGGAGAAGGGAGGAACGAATGGCACTATTTGTATGACAGTGACACCCATTTACAACTACCATGAGATATGAAGACAAAGAAAAACAAACACATACACAGAATGGGCTTCTTTTCAGTTTCTATTAAATTCACTCTTAAGTCTTTGGTCAGCCTGGGACCACAAGTAGAAAACAACTTGTTCAAGGTTCCATTTAATGTGTGTATGTGTATCACGCGATTACTTGACCAACCGGACTATCAGATGTTGTTACACAATACGCTTTGTATCATTTTAGCCTTCAAATGAAGGTACCCCGCTGAGTAGGTGAGCAGGCCAATATTACCAAACCGATCAAAAGGGGGGAACTAAAGTAATGTGAAATGCAGTGTTTTGCTCATGAACACACTGTGCCACCTAGTCTGAGAATCGCGCCCATGATCTGGTGATCATCAATGCAACAGTCTAACCACTAGGTCAAGCATCTTCACACACACACACACACACACACACACACATATATACTTATATAAAGATTGAGATATATATATATACCCACACACAAATTCATTTGTTCATATGCTCCTTGTTTGATTTTCCCAACATGCAAGGGTTGGACAATGCCCTTCCTAACTGATACCGCCTCCCTACCTATTTATAGAAGCAAGGGATCACTCATTTCAAATGGCTGTGAAGTTTCCAAGTACCTGACAGATTTGTTTACAGGAGAATCTGCCAACAGTACCGACCGCACATTCATACGAGCAACTGCAGTAGTAAACGAACACACAGAAACACAAAAACACATGTAGCTGCATTATATTCACACACACATTTGTATTATACGCACATACATAAATACATATGCATTTATATATTGCTGATCCTTGCAACGGAATCACCCCCTTTCTTTTAAGCGTTAAACTAATTCAATTTTTGTTAAAACTTGTCCTACCTGTGTTGTCATTTTCCTTTTGTTTTCCACATTACATAAACAATATATATATATATACACCTACAAACATTATATATACATGTATACACTCATACAATATATATGACGGCCTTTTGTCACCCACAAGGCTATGGTCAGCCCAGAGCTATAGTAGAAGGCACCTGCACAATGTGCTGTACCATGGGATTGAACCTGAGAGTAAGTGGTGAGAAAGCAAACTTCTCACCTACATAGTCATGTGTGAGCATGTGTGTATGTTCATGTGCACATACAATGAATTTTTAATATGTATGTGTGTGTGTGCGTGCATGTTCATAAATATGTTCACACACATGTACATATATTTTGAACATATATAAGAGCGTGTATGCATGTATGTGTGTGTAAAAATATATATACATACACACAAGCGTGTGCATGTATATACTTATATATACATACATGCATGTGTGGGGGTGAGAAAATGTACATGCTTATATATTCAAATTAGCATGTATATATATGTATGTATAACATATATATAGAATCTATTTTAAGGTAGCTCATTGTATACACATTGTATACACATAAACCAAATTTAAATAAACACGTAAAGAATAACTGAGAACATTCCCAGATACAAAGGTGTATTATATTGAATATGCGCAACTGTATACACACACACACACGAATACATATATATGCACAACACTTATAGTCTTTTACTGCTTCTTAATCAATGGACAGTGGCCAAGCTGGGGCACTGAATTCTAGTCAATCACATCAATTCCATTAGTTATATCAACCTGGTATTTATTTTTAGCAATCTTTATGTATCAATGCGTTATGTGTTGCTTTCACACAATGGGACGCAACTCGACCCAACAGCAAACAAATTTCGACACACATATAAACACTCACGCACACACACAAGTGTATGCGTATATATATACACACACAAGCACACATATATATATATGTATATATATAGGAGTGGCTGTGTGGTAAGTAGCTTGCTTACCAACCACATGGTTCCGGCTTCAGTTCCACTGCGTGGGCACCTTGGCCAAATGTCTTCTACTATAGCCTCGGGCCGACCAAAGCTTTGTGAGTGGATTTGGTAGACAGAAACTGAAAGAAGTCTGTCGTATATATATATATATATATATATATATATATATATATATATGTGTGTGTGTGTGTGTGTGTGGGTTTGTGTGTCTGTGTTTGTCTCCCCAACATCGCTTGACAACCGATGCTGGTGTGTTTACGTCCCCGTAACTTAGCGGTTCAGCAAAAAGACACCGATACAATAAGTACTAGCCTTACAAAGAATAAGTCCTGGGAACGATTTGCTCGACTAAAGGCAGTGCTCCAGCATGGCTGCAATCAAATGACTGAAACAAGTAAAAGAGTAAAGAGTATATATATGATGAGATTCCATATAGTTTGCATTTACCAAACTTATTATGAAATGGTATTAGTCATTAGTCCAACTGAAAGTACAGTAGAGTACACCTCAGAAAGGTACTTTACATAGCAGTGGGGTCGATATGATCGACTAAAGGCGGTGCTCCAGCATGGCCACAGTCAAATGACTGAAACAAGTAAAAGAGTAAGAGTAAGAGTATATATATATATATATAAGAGGTAGGCCCAGGAAGACCTGGGCTGAGGTGGTGAGGCAAGACCTGCGTACATTGGGCCTCACCGAGGCGATGACTACTGACCGAGACCTTTGGAAATGTGCTGTGCGTGAGAAGACCCGGCAAGCCAAGTAAGATCGTTGCCAGTGCCCCTGGACTGGTTCTTGTGCGGGTGGCACATGAGATG
>NC_068986.1:34427534-34430626 GCF_001194135.2 Octopus bimaculoides | reverse complement strand
TTTTGTGCGGGTGACACGTAAAAGCACCCACTACACTCTCGGAGTGGTTGGCGTTAGGAAGGGCATCCAGCTGTAGAAACTCTGCCAAATTAGATTGGAGCCTGGTGTTGCCATCCGGTTTCACCAGTCCTCAGTCAAATCGTCCAACCCATGCTAGCATGGAAAGCGGACGTTAAACGACGATGATGATGATGATGATGATGATATATATATATGTATACATATCAACACGTATGCACAGTCTGATGAAGCCAATTGCAGATGACATGTCACTAGTCAAGCATTTTTCTTTGTAAAAATAAAATTTACACTATGTATTATATGTTGCGTGCTTTTTGAATGCTTATGAGTCAAAGGGGGAAGGGATAAACTACCTGCATCAACTTGTTATAAAAGCAGGTAGTAATTTTTCCTTAGTGCAAGTTTTGAAGAGTGCAGTTTAATTTTAACAGTTATTTTTTCAAAGCTATAATGGAAGTGACAAAGGAGCACATTCGGTATATCTTGCTTAATGAGTTCAATAAAGGCAAAAATGCAATGGCAAGTGTGAGGAATATTAATGCAGTATATGGGGATTGGACAATAAGTGCAAGCCAGCGTCAACAGTGGTTCCAGAAATTCCTAGCCAGAAACTATAGCCTAAAAGATGATCCTTGTCCTGGAAGATTTGTAGACCTTGATAAGGACATCTTGCAAAACCTGGTGGAACAAAATCTCATCCTAACTGTTAAGGAACTAGCAGAAAAGCTTGGATTTGGCCATTCAAACATTCATCGACACCTGCGTGCCATCAGAAAAGTCAGCAAATTGAGTCAATGGGTTCCTCACAAACTTTCCGAGTCTAATTGCATGCAGTGAGTGAATGTGTGCTCTTCTTTGCTGCCACATCTCATGAACAAACCTTTTTTTGGACCAAATAGTGACTGGTGACAAGAAATGGGTTCTCTATAAAAATGTCAAGTGCCAAAGACAGTGGGAAAGGAAAGGAGAAATACCAGCACCCCAGGCTAAAGATCTTTACCCACATATGGTCTTGTTATCTGTTGGGTGGGATATGAAAGGTTCGGTCCACTTTGAACTTTTAAACACAAACCAAATGATAACAAAGGAGATCTAGAGTGAGCAGCTTAAATCAGCGCTAGAAGAAAAACAACCATCCTTGGTTTGAAAACGAAAGGTGTTCTTCCATCAGGATAATGCTCAGCCACATACAGCAAGGATGACATTCCAAAGGCTGGAGCAGTCTCAATGGGAAACGATACCCCACCCACTATATTTGCTGGACATTGCCCCATCTGATTATCATTTATTCCAGTCTTCAAAATCATTTGGATGGAAAAAAATATGAATTCTGTAGACAAGGCCAGAACAGCACTAGAAGAGTATCTTTTTGTCACAGACAAGTGAATTTTGGAAGAGGGGTCTTGCAAGTCTTCCAGATAGATGGAAGAGCATTGTAGAAAATGAAGAAGAGTATATTTTGGATTAAAAAAGAATTTTGTCCTAATTTTGAAAAATAAAAGAAGTATAAAAAAAACATGCATTATTTATGGGCTAACCCAATATACACACATGCACGCACACATGCATATACACATACATGCATACATATATATATTAGAGAGAGCGAGAGAAATAGAGAGAATGATGTTTATTATGAATATCCACATGGCTGAGAGGAAAATACCTCTGCAGAGCATTGTGTTGTACTTGGCCAGAAGGCATTTTTCTAACCACATGTAGCTTGTGTATGTCTGTATACACTCAAACAAGTGCACACATGCATGCACATGCGCACACACACAGAGAAACATGCATACAATTCGGGAATTTGAAAGAAAATTTCAAATTCAAAGAACACATTGAAAATTTTAAAGAAATGAATTTGCTTTTGTGTGTGTGTGTGTGTGTGTGTGTGTGTGTGTTTGTTCATGTATATATTGTGAGTGTGTGAAGAGTGATAGAAGAGAGATAAACGAAGAAGCAATACTCTACATCCAACTGAAGGCGTCGAAGAGGGAAACGAGAAGAAGGAACCAGCTTTAAGGGAGTCGGAGTGGAAGGGGGACAAAAGAAACTATATCCAGCATTTAACTTTACAAACTGCATTGTTTATCTGTGTTAGAAATTTTCTTTCATCAGCCCAATTAGTTTCACATTTAATTGGAAAATTTAGCATTATTATGGCAGTGTAATGGATGATTTAGAAGAGGTGGAACAAAATGCCTTACAATGTTTAGTTATATTCCTTTCCATTTTGCATTGTAAGTTCAAATCTCAAACATATAATTTTTGCTTTCGATCATGCAGAGAGTTGACAAGAGAGAGATACCAGTCAAATATGGTGATTGGTTTGGTTTATTTAACAGTACCCTCCCAAACAAAAACTTATGTAGCCATATAACTAAGTTAAAAACCATTATTATTTTTATTATTATTATTGTTATTATTATTATTATTATTATTATTATTATGAAGTCGGTGAGCTGGCAGAACCATTAGCACACTAGACAAAATGCTTAGGGGAATTTCGTCCGGCTTTATGCTCTGACTTCAAATTTTGCTCAGGTCAACTTTGCCTTCCCTCCTTTCTGGGTCAATAAGTACCAGTTGAACACTGGAATCAATGTAATCAACTCATCCTCCCCACCAAAGTGCTGCCCTTGCCGGAAAATTTGAAGTCGCCGTTGTCATCAAGGGCGGTGAGCTGGTAGAACTATTAGCACACTGGTTAAACTGCTTAGTGTCTCAACATACTAAGTTCAAATTCTGCAGAGGTCGACTTGGCCTTTCCTCTTTCCAGAGTCAATAAAATAAGTAGCAATTGAACACTGGTGTTGATGTAATCGACCTGCCCCCTACCCTGAAATTGCTGGCCGTATGCCAAAATTTGGGATTCTTCTTCTTCTTATTATTATTATTATTGAGCGAGAGAGCAAAGCATGCCATCAAAGTGACTCTGGGGTAAAATATATAAAGCCCAGTATCATCATCATTTAATGTCCGCTTTCCATGCTAGCATGGGTTGGACGATTTGACTGAGGACTGGTGAAACCAGATGGCTACACCAGGCTTCAATCTGATTTGGCAGA
>NC_068986.1:34426776-34427524 GCF_001194135.2 Octopus bimaculoides | reverse complement strand
AACCAGATGGCTACACCAGGCTTCAATCTGATTTGGCAGAGTTTCTACAGATTGGAGCCTGGTGTAGCTATCTGGTTCACCAGTCCTCAGTCAAATCGTCCAACCCATCATTATTAGTATTTTTCAGTACTCTTATTTTTAACTCATGTTTTCACTGCACTACATTCTCATCCGATCCATGACGGCACAAAAAAGCAGAAGTAAAAGCAATGACATGCATGTATGCATATATAATTATGTGTCTGTACAGATTTACATCTAAGTATGCAACAAATTCTGCATCAAAACCCAAAACAGATCAGAGCTATAACACACACACACACACACACACACACCCTTATGTATATACATGTGCACAGAGAAAAAAGCCGGTATTCTTACACATGCAAAAATAACATGCTCAATACACAGATGTGTGATGGAATTTTAGAATTCGCTAACCAAAAGATGTTAAGATTGTTGAATATGTAGAGTTTAAAGATACAAATTCAGATATTGTAAAATATTTTGTTGTGCAACTTATTTGCCTTTATATCAAGATAGCAACAATGAAGTTGTTAATGAACATTCAGCTTATTATCATTTAATTTTTTTAACAAAACAAATTATAATATTCATACACACACACACACAAATACACTGTTTATGTATTCCATTATAATCAAGATTTTGAAAGGCTTTAGGAAATTAGCTGTAATTTTGGATGTATATATATATATATATATATATATATATATATATGTGTGTG